>NC_091980.1:14788384-14953384 GCF_044704955.1 Pristiophorus japonicus | reverse complement strand
ACACCACCACCCAGCTTAGTGTCATCGGCAAACTTGGAGATATTACACTCAATTCCTTCATCTAAATCATTGATGTATATTGTAAATAGCTAGGGTCCCAGTACTGAGCCCTGTGGCATCCCACTAGTCACTGCCTGCCATTCTGAAAAGTACCCATTTATCTCGACTCTCTGTTTCCTGTCTGCCAACCAGTTCTCTATCCCCATCAATACATTACCCCCAATACCATGTGCTTTAATTTTGCACACCAATCTCTTGTGTGGGACCATTTCAAAAGCCTTTTTTAAAGTCCAAATACACCACATCCACTGGTTCGCCCTTGTCCATTCTATTAGTTACATCCTAAAAAAATTCTGGAAGATTTGTCAAGCATGATTTCCCTTTCATAAATCCATGCTGACTTGGACCGATCCTGTCACTGCTTTCCAAATGTGCTGCTATTTCATCTTTAATAATTGATTCTAACATTTTCCCCACTACTGATGTCAGGCTAACCGGTCTATAATTCCCCATTTTCTCTCTCCCTCCTTTTTTAAAAAGTGCTGTTACATTAGCTACCCTCCAGTCCATAGGGACTGATCCAGAGTCTATAGAATGTTGGAAAATGATCACCAATGCATCCACTATTTCTAGGGCCACTTCATTAAGTACTCTGGGATGCAGACTATCAGGCCCTGGGGATTTAACGGCCTTCAATACCATCAATTTCCCTAACACCAAGGATGTGAACATTCTAGTTCAGAATTTAGCAGAACATATGTTGGATTCAGAATTGTTAGTGGAAGTAATAGAAAACTTGTCTCTCAACCAGATTGCTAGGATATGCATTTGAGGTCCTAAATTGGCACTTCTGAATGATCTTAGCCAATTATTTTGCGGGCTATGGAAGGAAGGGCCTCGTCAAAGTAGGGAACCTGTTTTAGAGACAGGAAAATCTGTTATACTCACTCAGGTAGGCCCAGAAACAGCAAATATTCCTCTTGCCCTCTAATTCTGGCCTCACAAATGGAGGCCATGGAAGGATTGCATGGTGAAGCACAGAAGGAGGCTTTTGGCCCAGCAATGTCTGTGCAGACCCTTTGAAAGCGCTACACAATTAGTCCCACTCCCACTGCTCTTTCCCCGGAGCCCTGTCAATTTTACCCATACATTTTATTTATTCAATTTCCTTTTGAAAGTTACTATTGAATCTGCTCCCACCGCCCTTTCAGGCAGCGTGTTCCAGATCACAACCTGAAACAATGTTTCCTCATCTCCTCTCTGGTTCTTTTGCCAATTACCATAAATCTGCATCCTCTGGTTACCCACCCTCCTGTTTTCTCCTACTTACTCTATCAAAAGCCCTCATGATTTTGAACAACTCCAATAAAACTCCCCTTAACCTTCTCTGCTTTTGAGGAGAGCAAACCCAGCCTTCCAGTCTCTCCAAAAAACTGAAGCCCCTCATTCCTGGTACCACTCCAGTAAATCTATAAACAGGCTGGGTCTCTTTTCTCTTGAAAAAACAAAGAAACATAGAAAATAGGTGCAGGAGTAGGCCATTCGGCCCTTCGAGCCTGCACCGCCATTCAATGAGTTCATGGCTGAACATGCAACTTCAGTACCCCATTCCTGCTTTCTCGCCATACCCCTTGATCCCCCTAGTAGTAAGGACTACATCTCACTCCTTCTTGAATATATTTAGTGAACTGGCCTCAACAACTTTCTGTGGTAGAGAATTCCACGGGTTCACAATTCTCTGAGTGAAAAACTTTCTCCTCATCTCGGTCCTATGTGGCTTATCCCTTATGCTTAGACTGTGACCCCTGGTTCTGGAGGTTGAGGGCTGAGGGGTGACCGAACAGGAGTCTTTAAAATTATGAAAGGTTTTGATAGAGTGGATACAGAGAGAATGATTCCATTTGTGGGGAAGAGCATAACTAGAGGCCATCAATATTAGATAGTCACCAAGAAATCAAATAGGGAATTCAGGAGAAACTTCTTTACCCAGAGAGTGGTGAGAATGTGGAACTCGCTGCCACAGGGAGTGGTTGAGGCGAATAGTATCGAGGCATTTAAGGAGAGGCTGGACAAGCATATGAGGGAGAAGGGAATAGAGGGTTATGCTGATAGATTTAGATGAGGAAAGATGAGAGGAGGCTCGAGTGGAGCATAAATGCCGGCATGGACTGGTTGGGCCGAATGGCCTGTTTTTTGTGTCAAATATCCGATGTAATCCTTTGTAATCTCCTCTACACCCTCTCCAAGACCTTTGAATCTTTCTAAAACTATGGTGCCAAGATTTGGACACAGTACTCCAGCTGAGGCCTAACCAATGATTTATAAACATTTAGCATGACATATTTAAGTTGGAGATAGACAGATTTTTGAATGATAATGGAGTAAAGGGTTATGGGGAGTGGAGTTGAGGCCAGGATCAGATCAGCCATGATCTTATTGAATGGTGGAGCAGGCTCTAGGGGCCAAATGGCCTACTCCTGCTCCTATTTCTTATTTTTTATATTCTTGGCTGTTGTATTGTCACTATTTATAAGGGTAAGAATCCCGTATGCTTTTTTAACAGCCTTTCAACTTGTCCTGTCAAAGATTTGTGTACCTAAACCCCCAGCTCCCTCTATTCCTGCACCCGCTTTAAAATTGTACCATTTAGTTAATATTGGATTAAACTTTTAAGTTTAAGACCATAAGAACATAAGAAATAGGAGCAGGAGTCGGCCATTCGGCCCCTCGAGCCTGCTCCGCCATTCAATAAAATCATGGCTGATCTGATCATGGGCTCAGCTCCACTTCCCTGCCCGCTCCCCATAACCCTTGACTCCCTTATTGCTCAAAAATCTATCTATCTCTGCCTTAAATATATTCAGTGACCCAGCCTCTACAGCTCTCTGAGACAGAGAATTCCACAGATTTAAAACCCTCTGAGAGATGAAATTTCTCCTCATCTCTGTTTTAAATGGGCGGCCCTTTATTCTGAGATTATGTCCCCTAGTTTTAGTTCCCCCTGTGAGTGGGAATATCCTCTCTGCATCCACCTTATCGAGCCCTCTCCTTAGCTTATAAGTTTCAATAAGATCACTTCTCATTCTTCTGAACTCCAATGTGTAGAGGCCCAACCTGCTCAACCTATCCTCATAAGTCAAGCCCCTCATCTCCGGAATCAACCTAGTTTGAAGTTGATCAGAGAGTACAGGGCTGATGGTCGAACAGGGCTTGGTGTGGGATAAGATAAGGGAGCAGTGTTCGTTTGTGGAGGATGAATAATTGTCTGGAGAGCATTGCAGTAGTTGAGTCAGAGAAAAAGACGTGGGATGAAGGTTTGTGCAGCGGAGGGGCTGAGGTAGGAGTAGAGGCGGGTGATATTACGGAGGTGGAAGCAGATGGTCTTTGTGCTGGACCGAAACGGGACTCAGTTTTACAGGTACGGCCCGACCAAGGCCTCCAGCCCCACAGCCCCCCGAGATCTCTGCGCTCCTCTAATTCTGGCCTCCTGAGCAGCGCTGATTATAATCGCTCCACCATTGACGGCCGTGCCTTCAGCTGCCAAGGCTCAATGCTCTGGAACTCCCGCCCGAAACCCTTCCACTTCTCCACCTAGCTTTCTTCTTTTAAGATGCTCCTTAAAACCTACCTCTTTGACTCAGCTTTTGGTAACGTGTCTTATTATCTCCTTGTGTGGCTCGGTGTCAAATTTTGCCTGAAAATCTCCTGTGAAGTGCCTTGGGAAATTACTAAATTAAAGACACTAGATAAATGCCACTGGTTGTTGTTGTATAAATAGCATTGTATTTCTATGGAATGGTAGCTTAATGGTGATGTTAATGGATTAGTAATCTGGAGAGTTGGACTAATGTACCATAGACATGAGTTCAAATCCCACTATAGCAGCTGTGATATTTTAAATTCAATTAAATAAATCTAGTTTAAACAGCTAATATCAGTCATGATAACCTCGTCATTACTGGATTGTTGTAAAACTGCATCTGTTTCACAAATTATCTCGAGGGAAATAAACCAGCCATCCTTACCCAGTCTGGCCTGTATGTGACTCCAGACACACTCATCATCATCATCATCATCATCATAGACAGTCCCTCGGAATCGAGGAAGACTTGCTCCCACTCTTAAAATGAGTCCTTAGGTGGCTGTCGAGTCCAATGCGAGAGCCACAGTACCTGTCGCAGGTGGGACAGTAAGTCCTTGAGGGAAAGGGCGAGTGGGACTGCTCTCTGAAATGGCCAAGCGAGACACTCACTTGTATTTACAGCGGCCGTCTCCCCTCAGTGGGAGGATGATTCCTGCCCTTCTCACTTCAGTCTATGAGACACCGGTCGGTGAACCAGCTGATCCTGCTTGCAGTAGTTCACTCATCGTGCGATGGGCGAAACAAGATGGTCCTGCTTCCAACGGAGGGAAGGCTAGCTTCTTGGCCATTAGACTGCCACTGCAGCGTCCAGCGTGAGCCGCTCCAAGTGTGCGACGGCTTCGATGTGGCGTCATCAGGACCCAGGGTCGCCGTTTGGAGCGAGGGGCAGGAACATCGGCGGGGCCCTGGTACAGCAGAGGAGCAGGACGGTCGTGGCGGACTTGCCACGCGTGATCGGGGCAGAGGAGCGATGAGGGCTCGTGGCTGAGATTTGACGGGCGATCGCGACGGAGGTTCGGCGAATGTTTGTTGCGGTAAGATCGGCGGGAGATGGTGGCGGAGTGGCGGTGAGGGATCGTGGCGGCGCTGTGGTGAATGTTTGCGGCGGAGGAACGGCGCAAGATGGTGGCGGAGGTGCGGCAAATGAGGATATGGGGCCCAGCAGAGCCGAGGGCCCAGGGGCAGCACGGGCCCAGCCCACACTGTGCGATATGTGTGCGCACTAGGCCCGTGCAGCAGAGCAGGTCTCCAGTCGTCCTGGTTATCCCTTGCCACTGGACCAAGACCTCGCTCTGTCAAGCCCGTGTGGTGGCTGGTGTGCAACGGCCACCCCACGTTAAAAAAATCCACGCACAGGCATCTTCCACCCTCTCAATTGGAGTTTAAGACTGGAACATCGGGTCCTTCATTGAAACATCTATAAACTCATGTGGAAGCAAGTCATCCTCGTTCGAGGGACTGCCTATGATGATGATGTATCTCACCTTCAGGGACGGGCAATAAATGCTGGCCTTTCCGGCGACACCCACATCCCGTGAATGATTTTTTTTTAAATTCTGCGAACAAACAAAAAATCAATCGGAAAGCTTTGGCGGTTTCTTTCCGAGATTAAAAACAGTTGACAGTTTCCCAGAGGACAATGGGGCAGAAATTCAGGCCGGCCCGAAAGCTGGCGCGCCTCCCGTTTTTGAAGTGTTTTCACCGCCGCGTCGGGTGAGGTGACCTCTTTCACGAAATTCAACTTGTTTGTGGTTTTTTTTTGTAGCGGACCGGAAGTCGGTCATACTGGGGGGGGGGGGGGGTGGAAGGCAGCCAATAAGCAGCAGATCGCCAACAAGCGGGGCGGAAGTGGAGGCGGGACGGAATCTCCGCCGCTGTCAATCATCAGCGGAGCGGTGATGATGTCAAGACGCACGTGAGTCACCAAAGCTCTCCTCTTCAGTTAAACGGGAGGGCCGCTGCGAGCTCTGCTAACATTTTCGTTGGGTCCACTGGGCCACCAGGGAGGGTTTCAGCCGGGCCAGCGGCCTGGCACCCAAGAGGGGGGTGTCAGGCTTGCCCGTTGGCGGCCCGGCCGAACCCGGGAGGCATATCTGGAAGTCGGCCGACAAAAAAAAAAAACATGGCGGCCGCGGCATTGGGTCCTCGCCTTCAATGGCCGCCACGCAGCCAAGCTCCACGCGAGGGTGCACCGACAGAAAAAGCTGTCGGGGACATAGCTCGACGGATCGTGGAATTTGAAGCTGAATCTGGATGGAGGTGCGGGGGATCGGCACTGTGCCCGTTGAAGACGCGCTTCGGGCCGGTCGGCAGCAGCGGGGCGGAAGTGGGAACCACCGGAAAATCCACCAAGGGTTAATCTCGCCGGCGGCGGCTCGCCCGGAAGTCGGCGGCCACTGCACTCTGCCGCTTGGCCGCAGCTTTCTGGCGGCAAGCGAGCTTTTCGAGGGGCTGAATTTCAGCCCCAGTCTCTCCTGGCCGCTCATCCAGTCCTGCGTTTGGCCATGAAAGATCTTGCCCTAAAGATGGCAGCACTTGATGCTTTTTTCTCCCATTAAACCAATTGTTTTGTCACATCTCATGAATGCTTTATGAACACCAGAATATATTGAGAGAGAATTTATTGTAATGTAGGTTTTTAATTTTTGATGCCTTATATTCACATATGCCAGCTTGGACAAAACGGATTGCACACTGTTTCCGCGATTATTGAATTCATTCTCAGTCCGCTAATGAAAAGAGCGACTGAATATGTAATGAATGTAATTATAAATTTATCATACAGTTACACAGCTCGTGAGTGACTCGGAAAGTGGGAGGGCCACACTAAAGAATGGCATGTATTCCATTAAGTTTAATATTATGCCTCACTATGTCTTTGCATCAGCTTCAAGGACAAGAAGAGAGACATGACAGTCTCCAGTATCTCAAATGGAAATAGGAACGCTGAGTTCTTCACAGCTTTTGTAGTTAAATCACAGGCAAGCTAAATGCAGGAATAGAGACAAAATGAGCTGATAACTGCAGACTCTAATATGCATTAGCTGAAATGCAGACATGTCACTAAGATAGTTATGATTTTACAGTATTATTCTGTGCACTGAGAGAAAGAAGAATTGGATTTATCGAATAACTTTCACGACTACCGTACGTCTCAAAGTGCTTTACAGCCAATGAAGCACTGTTGGAGCGGAGTCAGTGTTGCAATGTGGGAAACGCGGCAGCCAATTTGCGTACAGCAAGCTCCCACAAACAGCAATGTGATAACGACCAGATAATCTGTTTTTTTTTGTTATGTTGATTGAGGAATAAATATTGGCCGGGACACTGGGGAAAACTCCCCTGCTCTTCTTCGAAATAGTGCCGTGGGATCTTTTACAGCCACCTGAGAGAGCAGATGGGGCTTCGGTTTAATGTCTCCTCTGAAAGACGGCACCTCCAACAGTGCAGCACTCCCTCAACACTGCACTGGAGTGTCAGCCTAGATTTTTGTGCTCAAGTCCCTGGAGTGGGATTATCAAGCCACAACCTTCAGACTCAGAGGCAAGTGTGCTGCCCACTGAGCCACAGCTGACATTGAATGAGACTAAATGACAGAGGAGTTAAATTACAAACATTGGACCCCGCCACAATAAATAAAACACAGGGCGAGGGGTGGGAAATTATCAGGATAAGAAGTTGCATAGACTAGGCTTGAGTACAGAATATTTAGGGGTGACCTGATTGAGGTGTTTAAGACATTTGAATGATTTGATAGGGTAGAGCCAATCTATTTCCTCAAGTGGGGAACATAATGTTAAAATTGGAACTGTATGGTTCAGGAGAGCGATCAGGAAGCATTTCTTCATACAAAGCCTAGTTAATGGAAATCTGGAACTCTCTCCCCCAAAAGGACTGGGGGCGGGGGGTCAATTGAAAATGTCAAAACTGAAATTGATAGATTTTTGGTCGGCAAGGGTATGAGGGAATATGGAGCCAAAGTGGGTGGTGATACGGTCCTAATACGGGGGAGCCAATTTAAAACCGAGTTGAGAAGGAATTTTTTCTCTCAGAGGATTGTGAATCTGTGGAATTCTCTGCCCAAGGAAGCAGTTGAGGCTAGCTCATTGAATGTATTCAAGTCACAGATAGATAGATTTTTAACCAATAAGGGATTTAAGGGTTATGGGGAGCGGGCGGGTAAGTGGAGCTGAGTCCACGGCCAGATCAGCCATGATCTTATTGAATGGCAGAGCAGGCTCGAGGGGCTAGATGGCCTACTCCTGTTCCTAATTCTTATGTTCTTATGTAATAAGCTGTGATCTAATGGAAGAGGCTCGAAGGGCTAAATGGCCTCCCTGCACTTCCTATGTTCCAACAAAGGCCAAATAATTTCTCTAAAACTCACCCTGTTCTTGAGTTTGCAGCAAACGAGATGACTGACTGGGGTGAGTGAGGACAGTGAGGTGAAGAGGTTCAGGGAGGGAATGATAGAGCTTGGAGCTGAGACAGCTGATGGCACAGCCACCGATGGAGGGGCAACAGAAACTGGGGCCAGATTTGGAGGAGCGCAGAGCTCTCGGAGGGTTACAAGGCTGCAGGAGGATTCAGAGGTAGAGAGCGAGTGAACCCATGGAAGGAATTGAAAACAAAGATGAGAATTTTAAGTTAGAGGCATTGCTGGACCGAGAGCCAACGTAGGTCAGCGAGCACAGGGGAGCAAAAGCACAGATGAGGGTTTCAGCTGAGGCAGGAGTTTATGCCCAAGCTGCCTCCCCCTTTGACCCTGAGCGTATTTCTGGATCTGAGGTTTATACCATCTGGCAGTCTTGCCTTTGATCACCACTGTGCACTTTGTCCTACATTGGCTCTCAGTCCTCCAAGGCCTCAAATTTTGCTTTTGTTGTTGTTCTGTCTCATAAGAACATAACACAAGAACATAAGAAATAGGTGCAGGAGTAGGCCATTTGGCCCCTCGAGCCTGCTCCGCCATTCAATAAGATCATGGCTGATCTGAGCTTGGCTTCAACTCCACTTCCCTAGCTGCTCCGCATAACCCTTGACTCCCTTATTGTTCAAAAATCTGTCTATCTCCACTTTAAATATAGAAACATAGAAACATAGAAAATAGGTGCAGGAGTAGGCCATTTGGCCCTTCGAGTCTGCACCACCATTCAATAAGATCATGGCTGATCATTCACCTCAATACCCCTTTCCTGCTTTCTCTCCATACCCCTTGATCCCTTTAGCCGTAAGGGCCATATCTAACTCCCTCTTGAATATATCCAACGAACTGACATCAACAACTCTCTGTGGTAGTGAATTCCACAGGTTAACAACTCTCTGAGTGAAGAAGTTTCTCCTCATTTCGGTCCTAAATGGCTTACCCCTTATCCTTAGACTGTGACCCCTGGTTCTGGACTTCCCCAACATCGGGAACATTCTTCCTGCATCTAACCTGTCCAGTCCTGTCAGAATTTTATTCAATGACCCAGTCTCCACAGCTCTCTGAGGTAGAGAAGTCCAAAGATTCATGGCCCTCTGAGAGAAGAAATTTCTCCTCACCTCTATTTTAAATGGACAACCCCTTATTCTGAAACTATGCTCCCTCGTTATAGATTCTCCCACGAGAGGAAACATCCTCTCTGCATCTACCCTGTCAAGCCGCCTCAGAATCATACACATTTCAATAAGATCACTTCTCATTCTTTTAAACTTCAATGAGTATAGGCCCAACCTGCTCAACCTTTTTTCAAAAGGCAACCCCCCTCATCACAGGAATGAACCTAGTGAACCTTCTCTGAACTGCCTCCAATACAATTATATCGTTCCTTAAATAAGGAGACTAAAACTGTATGCAGTACTCCAGGTGTGGTCTCACCAATACCCTGTACAGTTCCCTAGCAGGGCAGTACTCCAGGTGTGGTCTCACCAATACCCTGTACAGTTCCCTAGCAGGACTTCCCTACTTTTATACTCCATCCCCTTGCAATAAAGGCCAACATTCCATTTGCCTTCCTGATTACTTGCTGTACCTGCATGCTAACTTTTTGTGTTTCATGTACAAGGACCTCCAGGTCCCTCTGAACTGCAGCATTTTGTAATCTCTCCCCATTTAAATAATAATTTGCTTTTTTATATTTCCTACCAAAGTGGATAACCTCACATTTTCCAGCATTATACTCCATCTGCCAAATTTTTGCCCATTCAATTAGCCTGTCTATAACCCTTTGCAGATTCTTTGCGTCCTCCTCACAACTTGCTTTCCCACCCATCTTTGTATCATTCGCAAATTTGGTTACATTATACTCGGTCCCTTCATCCAAGTCATTAATATAGATTGTAAATAGTTTTGTTCGCGGAGCTCAGATGGAACAATAGCAGCGATAATATAATTGGCTGCAGTGCCCCTATGAGAGACAGGAGAAATTATTCAGGGATCCTGCTCCCAGTCGCAGTCCAGTGGCCAGTGCTTCAGAGTCAAAATGTTTACTTGGGTAAGACATCTGAAAGGGACTGTCATCTGTGAAACTCAAGCCCTTGAGGGAGTCAATGATTTCAAGTGGAAAAGCAGACGAGGAGACACTAGCTTTATAAATGTAAATGTAACGTGTGTCTGGTTAAGATATGATCAATTTGCTCTTTCTATCATATGGGATTCCAAGGTTTTTATCAGATTTTTTTCAGTCCCCTTTTCCATGAAAACTGAAATCCAGGTCTTGTTTAGAAAATGCCTACCTCAATTAGAATGTGTCAAAACAAGCACAAATGCATTAAGGTTTTATGCAATTTGCTTCCACCGCTGTTTCCGGGAGAACATTCTCCATCCTAACAACCCTCGGCTTCAAAACATTTCTCCCAGTTCTGCAGAAGCTATGCCCATGTGAAGATCTCACCCCAAGAAGGTCATGTATACAATCTGCCTACAGAGTACTTGCAATGAGATAAATGATAGTTTTTCTGGTGATGTTGTTTGAGATATTAAATATTGGCCTAGGAAATTGGGGAGAACTCCCCCTGGCCTTCTTTGAAATAGAAGACAGAAGAAAGAAAGACTTGCATTTATATAGCGCCTTTCACGACCACCGGACGTCTCAAAGTGCTATACAGCCAATGAAGTACTTTTGGAGTGTAGTCACTGTTGTAATGTGGGAAACGCGGCAGCCAATTTGCACTCAGCAAGCTCCCACAAACAGCATCATCATCATCATCATAGGCCGTCCCTCGGAATCGAGGAAGACTTGCTTCCACTCCTGAAGTGAGTTCTTTGGTGGCTGAACAGTCTAATACCAGAGCCACTGACTCTGTCACAGGTGGGACAGTAAGACGAAGAGTCATAAGGCATTCGTTAACCCCGCAGGGGGAGTCTTTGAGGCAGTCGACCAGTTCATTTTTGATGGCGAAGTCAACTCCATGAAGGCGGCGTTCTTTCTCTGGTTTTCCTTTCCAGAAAAGGTGTAACCTCCACCTTGTTCCTTGAGCTGGCCTTGCCCTGCCTGCCGGGTCTCCCTTAGGTTGGCGATATCGATGTCAAAACATCTAAGTTCCTGGGCAACTATGGCAATGCAGCATTCTGGCCTGTTGCTGTTGGAAACACAAACAGCAATGTGATAATGACCAGATAGTCTGTTTTTGTTCTGCTGATTGGGGCATAAATATTGGTCAGGACACCAGGAATAACACCCCTGCTCTTCTTTGAAATATTGCCATGGGATCCTTTAAGTCCATTTGAGAGAACAGAGGAGACCTCAGTTTAACATCCACACCTCCAACATTGCAGCACTCCCCCAACACTGCACTGGAGTGTCAGCGTAGATTTTTTTTTTTATGATCAAGTTTCTGGAGGGGGACTTGAACCCACAACCTTCTGACTCAGAAGGCAGGAGTGCTACCCACTGAGCCACAGCTGACACTGATAAGCATTGGCCAGGACACCGGGGATAACTCCCCTGTTCTACTTCGAAATAGTGCCATGGGATCTTTTACGACCGCCAAGGAGAGTATCACAGCCTTTCATCTATAAGACGGAATAGTATAAATAAAATAAAGATCAGATCATTAGGTATTTAAAGCCTTCCCTGTACCTCAATAGGAAGTATTTTCCGTAGTCTGATTCTATTACAGTCATTCGGTGTTGTGAGGTTAAAGCACAATTATTATTTATGATGCTAATGCTATATTGGGCATGTGACCATCTACTTTAAAACAATTTGCATTCTCTTGCTAAACAAATCAAGCGCTGTGCATAATAATTTATGTTCCAATAGCCAGGGACAGAATATTGCTGCTTGATATATCCTCAGTAACATAAAAGATGAAAACAAGCTCTTGCATATTTAATTAGCTACATTTTAATAAACCAAATACGCTAACAATTTTGCGGATTAGCCTATCTCCAGCAATAACATCACAGCCCAGGAATATTAGCTTTCCACAATACGTTTGGAATTCTGCCACTTGTAGGAGGGCTCTTACCCATCGCACACCCGGGTTAGCTGCAAGCTCCGTATGCTATCTGGGTCTTTTAACACAACTCTGAAACAAACAAGATGACACTGATGAAACTGCTCAAACAGCAGGGCCAGTTAGCAGCAGGGACCTGGGGGTCCTTGTGCATGAAACACAAAAAGTTAGTATGCAGGTACAGCAAGTAATCAGAAAGGCAAATGGAATGTTGACCTTTATTGCAAGGGGGATAGAGTATAAAAGCAGAGAAGTCCTGCTACAACTGTACAGGGCATTGGTGAGGCCACACCTGGAGTACTGCATACAGTTTTGGCCTCCGTATTTAAGGAAGGATATACGTGCATTGGAGGCTGTTCAGAGAAGGTTCACTAGGTTGATTCCAGAGATGAGGGGGTTGACTTATCAAGATAGGTTGAGTAGGTTGGGCCGATACACATTGGCGTTCAGAAGAATGAGAGGTGATCTTAACGAAACATATAAGATAATGAGGGGGCTCGACAAGGTGGATGCAGAGAGGATATTTCCACTCATAGGGGAAACTAAAACTAGGGGACATAGTCTTAGAATAAGGGGCCACTTATTTAAAATTGAGATGAGGAGAAATTTCTTCTCTCAGAGGTTTGTAAATCTGAGGAATTCTCTGCCCCAGAGAGTTGTGGAGGCTGTGCCAGTGAATATATTTAAGGTGAAGATAGACAGATTTTTGAGCAATAAGGGAGTATAAGGTTATGGGGCGCGGGGCAGGGAAGTGGAGCTGAGTCCATGATCAGATCAGCCCAGCCATGATCTTATTGAATGGAGGAGCAGGTTCGAGGGGTCAAATGGCCTACTCCTGCTCCTATTTCTTATGTTCTTATACTGAAGGATCTTGCGGTGACATCGCAAGGTCTCGTGTCATCTCGTGTCTGGCATGCGAACTATGTGGCCTGCCCAGCGGACCTGATCAAGTGTGGTCAGTGCTTTGGCCAGGGTCTCGTATTGGACTGTACAGCCACCTAAGGACTCATGTTAAGAGTGGAAGCAAGTCTTCCTCGATTCCAAGGGACTGCCTATGATGATGATACTGAAATAATGGAGCTCATTTCCTGTGGGTTTGCACCCCATGTTTGATCATTCTCTGGACGCAAAGCTCACAGGAAGTAAGAAAGGAGGGAAGAAAGACTTGCAGTTACAGAGTACCTTTCATGACCTCAGGACGTCCCAAAGCGATTTGCTGTCTCAGCCATGGCTCACTGGGTGTCACTCTTGCCTTTGAGTAAAAAAGGTTGTGTGCCCTCTTGAGCATCCCTGATTATAATCGCTCAACCATCGGTGGCCGTGCCTTCTGTTGCCTAAGCCCTAAGCTCTAGAATTCCCTCCCTAAATCTCTCTGCCTCTCTATTTCACGTCCCTCCTTTAAGACGCCCCTTAAAACCTACCTCTTTGATCAAGCTTTTGGTCATCTGCTGTAATTTCTCCTTTTGTGGCCCGGTGTCAATTTTTTTAATCTTACAACACTCCTGTGAAGCGCCTTGGGATGTTTTACTATGTTAAAGGCGCTATATAATTACAAGTTGTTGTAGTTGGTCCAGGCCCCACTCCAGAGACTTGAGCACACTAAATATCTAGGCTGACAGTCCTAGTGCAGAGCTGAGGGAGCCCTGCACTGTCGGAGGTCCTGTCTTTCAGATGAGGTGTTAAACCGAGGCCCTGTCTGCCCTCTCAGGTGAAGGTAAAAGATCCCATGGCACTATTTCGAAGAAGAGCGGGGGAGTTATCCCCAGTATCCTGGCCAATATTTATCCCTCAATCAACATCACAAAAAACAATTTAACTGGTGGTTATCACATTTGTGGGAGCTTGCTGTGCACAAATTGGCTGCTGCACTTCCTACATCATTGGCAGTCCCTCGAAATCGAGGAAGACTCTCTTCCACTCTAAAAGTGAGTTCTCAGGTGACTGAACAGTCCAATACGGGAATTACAGTCTCTGTCGCAAGTGGGAAAGACAGTGATTGAAGGAAAGGATAGGTGGGGAGTCTGGTTTGCCGCCCTTCCGCTCCTTCCGCTGCCTGCGCTTGGTTTCTGCACGCCCTCAGTGACGAGACTCGAGGTGCTTAGCGCCCTCCCTTATGCTCTTCCTCCACTTAGGGCGGTCTTTGGCCAGGGACTCCCAGGTGTCAGTGGGGATGTTGCACTTTATCATTTCCTACATTACAACAGTACTTCATTAGCTGTAAAGCACTTCGGGATGTCCTGAGGTCGTGAAAGGGGCTATATAAATGCAAGTCTTTCTTTTAATAAGGTACTTTTGAAGTCTAGTCATTGTAATGTAAGAAACACAGCAGCCGATTTGTGCACAAAGAACAATGTGATAAATGACCAGATAAGATACTTTTTCTCCATGGTTGAGGGATAAATATTGGCCAGGACACTGGGGAGAACTCCCCCTGGCCGTCTTCGAGTAGAGGCGTGGGATCATTTACATCTACCTCAGAGAGCAGACGGGGCCTCCGGCTTAATGTCTCACCCCAACGTGGATAAAAGTTGTGGAGGATTTCATGCTGGTTACGGATTTCAAGAGGGCTAAATTGGCACAAAAAATGGCGGAATATTTGATGGTATTTTGTTAACCCGCTTTCCAACATAACTAGTCCACACCTGTTTGTCTTTTTAAGGCACTGCTGCTTTGCTGGGAGTCTGGAGGAGTGGGGCCTGATCCTGGCAATCTACCATGGGCCTGATCCGATACCGAACCCTGTGGTTATGGTCATTGGATAAAAAACGGAGCAGGTGCCTATGTTGTGTCTAGTGCTGGTAACTTTGGCTGAACATATTGCTGGAGGTTTCATCACAGGACCTTCTGTCTCCCATTACATAAGAACATAAGAATTAGTAGCAGGAGTAGGCCATTCGACCCCTCGAGCCATTCAGTAAGATCATTACTGATCTTCTACCTCAACTCCACTTTCCTGCACTATACCCATATCCCTTGATTCCCTTAATATCCAAAAATCTATCGATCTCCACCTTGAATATACTCAAAGACTGAGCCTCCACAGCCCTCTGGGGTAGATAATTCCAAAGATTCACCACCCTCTGAGTGAAGAGATTTCTCCTCATCTCAGACCTAAATGGCTGATCCCTATTCTGAGACTGTAACCCCTGGTTCTAAACTCCTGAACACGGGAAACATCCTCCCTACATCTACCCCGTCAAGCATTGTAAGCATTTTGTATGTTTCAATGAGATCTCCTCTCATTTTTTAAACTCTAGCGAACATAGGCCTAGCCAACTCAATCACTCCTCCTCGGACAATCCCCCCCATCCCAGGAATCAGGCTAGTGCACCTTCGATGCACTCCCTCAATGACAAGTACAGGTACAACATCCCGAATCGGGAATTCCGAAAACCGCAATTGTCCGAAAATCATCCATTTTGCGCATAGAAACATAGAAACATAGAAAATAGGTGCAGGAGCAGGCCATTCAGCCCTTCTAGCCTGCACCGCCATTCAACGAGTTCATGGCTGAACATGAAACTTCAGTACCCACTTCCTGCTTTCACGCCATACCCCTTGATCCCCCGAGTAGTAAGGACTTCATCTAACTCCCTTTTGAATATATTTAGTGAATTGGCCTCAACTACTTTCTGTGGTAGAGAATTCCACAGGTTCACCACTCTCTGGGTGAAGAAGTTTCTCCTTATCTCGGTCCTAAATGGCTTACCCCTTATCTTTCGACTGTGACCCCTGGTTCTGGACTTCCCCAACATTGGGAACATTCTTCCTGCATCCAACCTGTCCAAACCCGTCAGAATTTTAAACGTTTCTATGAGGTCCCCTCTCACTCTTCTGAACTCCAGTGAATACAAGCCCAGTTGATTCAGCATCGTGGATGGAGTCGTCTAGAATTATTCTCCGAAAACCAAACATTTTGAGGCGGCCAAGATGGCTGCATCAGGCAGTAAGGGACGAGGAAAGAGTTAAAAGAAGCAGAGCGGCGGGCAGTGGTGAGCGGAGGATCAGCGGGAATCGGCGAGGTCTAAAATCTGCCTAAACCTGAAATCCTGCATGTATTCGGGCGAGGATTCCAGGTTTCAGACTATTGATTTTCTTGTCTGAAATCTGGAAAAAAACCAAAATCTGGCACGGTCTCGGTCCCGAGGATTCCGGACATTGTACCTGTATATCCTTCCTTTGGTAAGGAGAGCAAACCTGTGCACAATACTCCAGGGGCTGGATTTCCAGGTGGATTGGCCCTCTGTTCTCCTGACTGTGATAATTTAGCTCAGCACATGTCTATATCCAGGTCTATAAGGCTCAACATTTACTGGATAAAATAACTGAAGGATGGGGATCCTGAGAACTATGGAGGCTCAGTCTTTAAGTATATTCAAGACAGAGATCGATAGATTTTTGGATATTAAGGGAATCAAGGGATAAGGGGATAGTGCAGGAAAGTGGAGTTGAGGTAGAAGATTAACCATGATCTTATTGAAAGGTGGAGCAGGCTTGAGGGGCCAAATGGCCATCTCCTGCTCCTATTTCTTATGCTGAGCTAACTGATCACAGTCAGGAGAACAATATGGGTGTTCCAAGGTAGTTCGGCATCTCCCAGGTAAGGAAGAGGAAATTTGTCAGGGTTTCCATTTCTGTTTGGTGTCCGGATAATCCTGCCGGAATGTGCGAGGACATCAGATGTAAAAACAGGCGTATGGCCTTGTTTTACCAGCTTAAGGGTTTAAATAAATATTAAAATAAAAAGTTTTAAATCATTTAAACATTTTAATACCTTTAAAATTAGTTTAGGTTATTTTTGGCCCCTTTAAAAATGTTAAAATTTATTTATCAAAAAAATTTAATTTTTGTTTTAAATGTTTAATTAAATTGTATTTTAATTAATTTTAAACATGTGGTGATTTATTTGTATTGAGCAGTAGCGAAAGTGTGTTTTTGATGTGATTCCCATTATGTTTATGTAAGGATTCGGTATGTAAATGGAATCCCCCTCTGTGATTGGTTGGGCTGCCCCATGTGATCACGGGGATGCTTGTGAACCGCCTGCGCCCCTGGGCTACGTGGGCCTTTACACGGGCCTATGCCTGCAGGCCCCGGAGTGCGAGTGTTCGAAGATACGGAGGCACCAGGTGGGCGGGTACTTTCCTCGCGGATCGGAGGCGTTTGCCCGCGGGAAGCCTCTGACCACAATTTCAGGGGCCCGAGTGCGGCGGCTATGGGCTAGGACATCGCTGCACACGGTGGTCAAAGAAATACTCCCCCTCACAATGGTAAAGACGGGTTGTTACCTGCCTCTGGTCCTGTGTCCGCTTCCTGCGCAGGAAACGGATTTGTTAAATTTTAAAATCAGCTGAAGCAGCTAATGTTAAGCTTTCTGCTTTAATCCAGCGGGAGCTCCATCCAAAAAATTTGCTGCAATGACTGCCAAAAGGGACCTGTCAGTTTATGTCAACGTTAACTGATTAAGCCAGTTGGAGGTTTGCTTCATTAAGATTCTAACCCGATCATTTATTTAACTAGTGGGTGTAGCCAGATTAACATATGGCTGCTTAATCTTGATGTAGGTTCCACGATATTAAATCTGAAAGGGGTTGGTGAAAGGGAAAAAAATGGTCTTTCAATTACTTGCTGTGATCAATTGACACAGTTCCATTGAGTCTGCAGCACGGAAACATGTCATTTATTCCAACTGGTCCATGCTGATGTTTATGCTCCACATGTGCCTCCTCACATCCCTCTTCATCTGACCCTATCAGAATACCCTTCTATTCCTTTATCCCTCATGTGCTCATCTAGCTTCCCCTTAAAGGCATCTCATCACCATAGGCAGTCCCTCGAAATCGAGGAAGACTTGCTTCCACTCCCAAAGTGAGTTCTTAGGTGACTGAACAGTCCAATATGGGAATTACAGTCTCTGTCACAGGTCGGACAGACAGTGGTTGAAGGAAAGGGTGTGTGGGGAGTCTGGTTTGCCGGACGCTCCTTCCGCTGCCTGCGCTTGGTTTCTGCATGCTCTCGGCGACGAGACTCGAGGTGCTCAGCGCCCTCCCGGATGCTCTTCCTCCACTTAGGGCGGTCTTGGGCCAGGGACTCCCAGGTGTCAGTGGGGATGTTGCACTTTATCAAGGAGGCTTTGAGGGTGTCCTTGAAACATTTCCTCTGCCCACCTGGGGCTCGCTTGCCGCGTAGGAGTTCCGAGTAGAGCGCTTGCTTTGGGAGTCTTGTGTCCGGCATGCAAACAATGTGACCCACCAAAAGGAGCTGATCGAGTGTGGTCAGTGCTTCGATGCTGGGGATGTTGGCCTGATCGAGGACGCTAACGTTGGTGCGTCTGTCCTCCCAGGGGATTTGCAGGATCTTGCGGGGTCATCGTTGGTGGTATTTCTCCAGCGATTTGAGGTGTCTACTGTATATGGTCCATGTCTCTGAGCCATACAGGAGGGCGGGTATCACTAAAGCCTGTAGACCATGAGTTTGGTGGCAGATTTGAGGTCATGATCTTCAAACACTCTCTTGCTCAGGCGGCCGAAGGCTACGCTGGCGCACTGGAGGCGGTGTTGAACCTCGTCATCAATTTCTGCCCTTGCTGATAATAGGCTCCCTAGGTATGGAAAGTGGCCCACATTGTCCAGGGTCGAGTCATGGCTCTTGATGACTGGGGGGCAGTGCTGTGTGGTGGGGTCAGGTTGGTGGAGGACCTTTGTCTTATGGATGTTTAGTGTAAGGCCCATGCTTTTCTATGCCTCAGTGATGGTGTTGACTATGACTTGGAGTTCAATCTCTGAATGTGCGCAGATGCAAGCGTCGTCCGTGTACTGTAGCTCAATGACAGAGGTTGGGACAATCTTGGACCTAGCCTGGAGACGACGAAGGTTGAACAGGTTCCCACTGGTTCTGTAGTTTAGTTCCACTCCTGCCGGGAGCTTGTTGAGTGTGAGGTGGAGCATTGCAGCGAGGAAGATTGAGAAGAGGGTTGGGGCGATGACGCAGCCCTGTTTGACCCCGGCCGGACGTGGATTGGGTCTGTGAAGGATCCATTGGTAAGGATCACAGCTTGCATATCGTCGTGGAGCAGGCGGAGGATGGTGACAAATTTTTGCAGGCAGCCAAAACGGAGGAGGATGCTCCATAGTCCCACACGGTTGACAGTGTCAAAAGCCTTTGTAAGGTCCAAGAAGGCCATGTACAAGGGTCGGTGCTGTTCCCTGCACTTCTCTTGCAGTTGTCACGCCGTAAAGATCATGTCCGTTGTACCTCGTAGTGGACGAAATCCGCACTGTGACTCCAGGAGGAGCTCCTCAGCTACTGGGAGAAGACGGTTGAGGAGGATTCTATCTATGCTATTCGCCAACCAGTCCATGTGGTACCGTGTTTCACATTCCCACCATTTACTGCTTCTCCTGAACTACCTGGATAATTGGATGTATTAATGACTAATTTTTTATTCATTCATACGATGTGGGCATCACTGGCAAGGCCAGCAGTTATTACCCAACCCTAATTGCCTTTGCCAGCCGTGGCTCAGGAGGTAGCACTCTCTCGCCTCTGAGTCTGAAGGCTGTGGGTTCAGGTCCCATTCCAGAGATTTGGGCATAAAAATCGAGGTTAACACTCCAGTGCAGTGCTGAGGGAGTGCTGCACTGTCGGAGGTGTCATCTTTCGGATGAGACGTTAAATCGAGGCCCCGTCTACTCAATCAGGTGGATGTTAAAGATTCTATGGCAATATTTTGAAGAAGAGCAGGGGAGATATCCCTCGTGTCCCTGCCAATAAATGCCCCTCAATCAACATCTAAAAAAAATACATTATCTGATCACATTGCTGCTTGTGGGCGCTTGCGTGCGTAAATTGACTTCTGCGTTACATACATTACAACAATGACTACACTTAAAAAAGTATTTCATTGGCTGTAAACCATTTTGGGACGTCCGGTGGTTGTGAAAAGGTGCTATGTAAATGCAAGATTTTCTTTCTTTTGAGAAGGTGGTGGTGAGCCGCCTTCTTGAACCGCTGCAGTCCGTGTGGTGAAGGTGCTCCCACAGTGCTGTTAGGGAGGGAGCTCCAGGATGTTGACCGAGTGATGATGAAGGAACTGCCATTTAAATTCCAAGTCAGGATGGTGTGTAACATGGAGGGGAACATGGAAGTGATGGTGTTCCCATGCGTCTGCTGCCCTTGTCCTTCGAGGTGGTAGAGGTCACGGGTCTGGGAGGTGCTGCCAAAGAATGGTTGAGCGATTAAAATCAGGGATGCTCAAGAGGGCAGAATTCGGGGAGCGCAGACATCTCGTGGGATTGTGGGGCCGGAGGAGATTACAGAGATAGGGAGGGGCGAGACCATGGAGGGGTTTGTAAACAAGGATGAGAATTTTGAAATTGAGACATTGCTTAACTGGAAGCCAATGTAGGTCAGCGAGAACAGGGGTGATGGGTGAGCGGGACTTGGTGCGAGTTAGGACATGGGCAACTGAGTTTTGGATCAGCTCTAGTTTACGTAGGGTAGAATGTGAGAGGCCAGCCAGGAGTGTGTAGGAATAGACAAGTATAGAGGTAACAAAGGCATGGATGCGGGCTTCAGCAGCAGATGAGCTGAGGCAAGGGCAGAGATGGATGATGCTACGGTGGTGGAAATAAGCGGTCTTAGTTATGCTGCGGATATGTGGTCGAAAGCTTATTTCCGGGTCAAATATGACACCAAGTTTGCAAACAGTCTGGTTCGGCCTCAGTCAGGAGTTGGGAAGCGGGATGGAGTCAGTGGCTAGGGAACGGAGTTTGTGGCGGGGACCGAAAACAAAGGCTTCGTGGCAGAATGTGGTTGAGAAATAGGAGGGGACGAAGTGTAGGTCCTTGGGGGACACCAGAGGCAACGATGCGGGAGTGGGAAGAGAAGCCATTGCAGGTAACTCTCTGGCTATGATTATTTCGATAAGAATGGAACCAGGTGCGTGCAGTCCCACCCAGCTGGACAACGGTGGAGAGGTGTTGGAGAAGGATAGAGTGGTCAACCATGTCAAAGGCTGCAGACAAGTCAAGAAGGATGAAGAGAGATAGTTTACCTTTGTCACAGTCACAAAGGATGTAATTTTTGATCTTGATGAGAACCGTTTCGGTGCTGTGGCAGGGGTGGAACCCTGATTGGAGAGATTCAAACATGGAGTTGCAGGAAAGACGGGCACAGAATTGGGAGGCAACAACACATTCAAGGACTTTGGAGAGGAAAGGGATGTTGGAGATGGGGTGGTAGATTGCAAGGACGGAGGGGGTCAAGGGTTGTTTTTTTTTGAGGAGAGGGGTGATGACGGCAGATTTGAGGGAGAAGGGGACAGTACCTGAGGAGAGAGAACCGTTAACAATGTCAGCTAACATGGGAGCCGGATAAGGAAGTTGGGTGGTCAGGTTTTTAGTGGGAATTGGGCCAAGGCTGCAGGAAGTGGGTCTCGTGGACAGGATGAGCTCGGGGAGGTCATGAGGGGAGATCGGAGAGCGACTGGAGAAAGATGTGAGATCAACGCATTTCAATAGTGAGGCAGGCAGCGAGATGCTGGTTTTGCGAAGCTAACGGTGGAGCGGTGCAACTGAAAGAGCAACATTCGGACATTTGAGTGTAAGTGCTCGTGTGCCTCTCGCTGTGCATAAATAACGGTGAATGCCATTAGCCTGACCATTATTTGGACAGCAAAACCTGGGCCATTAACTGATCGGTCGTTTCTCCCAGCCACAACTAACCAACAATTTGATTAATTGAGTGTTTGGAAGATTTCCTGTAGAAGATTTTACGCAAGGGTGACCAATTGATCAGCCTTTAAGATGC
The DNA here is from genome assembly GCF_044704955.1 of Pristiophorus japonicus. Classification (NCBI taxonomy): domain Eukaryota; kingdom Metazoa; phylum Chordata; class Chondrichthyes; family Pristiophoridae; genus Pristiophorus; species Pristiophorus japonicus. Next base: position 14,931,489 of record NC_091980.1, on the reverse strand, counting down.
GCAGTATTTTTATGTAAAGATTAGCAGAGCCATTGTGAGAACACCCAGCACAGTTTTGCACCCGCAGCAGTCAATCACAGTCGCATTTAATGCCTTGAGCTTTGAGCAATGTGCATGCCCATCATTAGCTTAAAATTATATCAGCCAGTACTTCAATGTCATGAAAATAACCAGTTCTCCTTTCCAAAGAATATGTTTTATTGTTACACCCGCGGCGCACCTTAACGAGGTGCGAACTAGTGAGAAAGTGCAAAATAAATGGAGCGCTTAAGACACTGTGGGGGATAAATTCAATATCGGCCTGTTTGGGGCGCTAACATTTGAATGGGTGAAGATTAGTGTTAGGCGCTAACGAATCCCTATTTTCTAAATTCAGAGTTTGAGCTCCGGGAAGGAAGTGGAGCGCTAAATCAAGCGTTCACTTCCTTCCTGGAGCGCTAAAGGATGCAGGCAGGGTGGATGTTGTGCAGCGCTACACACTGGCACACAGCACTCACTTTTCTCGCTCAGACCAACATCCCCAGCATCGAAGCATTGACCACGCTCGATCAGCTCCGTTGGGCGGGCCACATTGTCCGCATGTCCGACACTCGACTCCCAAATAAAGCGCTCTATTCAGAGCTCCGACACGGCAAGCGAGCCCCAGGTGGGCAGAGGAAGCGCTTCAAGGGCACCCCCAAAGCCTCCTTGAAAAAGTGCAACATCCGCACCGACACCTGGGAATCCCTGGCCGAAGACCGCTCAAAGTGGAGGAGAAGCATCCGGGAAGCGTCGAACACCTCAAGTCTTTTTGCCGGGAGCACGCGGAGACCAAGCACAAAGAGCAGAAGGAGCGTATGACAAGCCGAGCTCTCCAACCACCCTCTGTCCATCCTGCGACAGAGACTGTGGGTCCCGCATCGCACTCATCAGTCACTTGAGAACTAATATTTAGTGTGGAAGCAAGTCATCCTTCTCCCGAAGAAGAAGAAGCACACTGGGCCGTGCAGCGCTGCCACGATCCGAGGCTCCTTCCCTCCCTTAAAGGGACAGACCATCGCGGCAGGCTCTGCACTGGGATCAGTGAGCTGGACCCCGACGGCAGCCGCGATCCGGCCCGATCCACCCCACGCGGTCCAGCAGGTCCGATCAATCGCGGCCCAGGAACAATCGAAAAAAAAATCACTCTATGCATTTATAACATTCTTCTCCTCCCCGCTCCAATAGCCCCTTTAACGCGCTCCCTCCGAAGCACCCGGCCTCCTTGACCAATGCCACCTGCAGCGGTCGGTGTTGTCAGGGCATACGACAAATGAACATTTTGAGGAAGATGAGGATGAACCGAATACATCAAAACGGACGACCGAAGACCATGAAGTTCAGGTCCGGGAGGAGCTACCGGGGCGATGCGCACGGCACCGCCATTGTGGTCTCCGTGCGCAGGAGATCGTGGCGCAAAGTGTTACCGCCGCCGCAAACCTCTCGACCAAATTAGCGGGAGTCGTTTGTTTCGCTACGCCTGGTCGGTAAGTCGTTAGCACCCCGTGATCGACCCCCCCCCCCCCCCCACCGAGGCTCGAAGGAGGACAATTTCTCGGCCTATAACCATTTGACATTAATGCAAATGGGTAATGGTTATTGCTTTTTGGTTGATAGAAGGGACTGACCGTTTTAAACGTGGACATATTTAAGCGGTGGGGCCCAATGCTCCCGTTAATTATTTTTTGGGTGCGCGGCCTCTTTAAGGGACTGCTTGGCCCATTCATAATTCCGTGCATATGCGGTTTTTCCTTCGAGAAGCCGGTGTGCTGACCGCACGGGAGGTCCTGAGCATTGCACAGCCGCGGCCGCACAGCTTCAGGTGAACATTGATGGGGACTGTCATGACATATTTCAAACTGCGAGGGAAATCTACTCCATTTTGTTTTCAATTTGTGAAATTTGCTTTGTCTGTTGAAGAGCCTTTCAGTAATTTGTTTTCAACTTTTTTGGAAAAGGAAAAGAAGCACTATTGCATGTGGAAAATAGAAATGTCATTTATAAATGCATTTCATCAATGGGTGGCGTGCCTTTAAGGATCGGTGTTTATCTCTGCAAAACTTTGCCTCAGGTGATTCATGGCTATGGTAGGGTCCATGAGAAGTAAATTGTGCCAGGCTTGTAAAGAAAGAGAAAAAAAGACCTCAAGACGTCCCCAAAGAGTTTTACCACCAACGAAATGCTTTGGAGTGGAGTCACTGTTGCAGTGTCGGAAACGTGGCAGCCAATTTGCGCACAGCAAGCTCCCACAAACACCAAGGTGATAACGACCAGATCATTTGTGTTAGTGATGTTGGTTGAGGGATAAATATTGGCTCATGGACTAACCCTGTTGGACTCTGTTTCAATTTATACTTTTTTATATTTCTTTGTTATATTGCACCCGGCAAGGCCTCACAAATGTCGGTTCTCGCTGAGACCTGGCTTTTCCGATCTGTCAAAATTCCTTTTCACAGATCCAACGCATCCGCGCAGGAAGGACATTGGCGGGACAGAGATTGGGCTATTTGCACAACTCTTGCCCAGCGAATGTCCTTCAAACTCTTACACCTGGTAAAAGGAGGTGCACAGCATACGTTTACCAACATAGTTTTAAAACATAGAAAAATTAAATTTCATCTCTCATTTTTACATTAAAAACCCTGTCCATTAAGGTAAGTTTTTAACCCTAATAAAAAAAGTCTTTTTTTTTCTGAAACATTTAATTATATTCAATTTTAATTAATTATAAATCTGCGGGGTGATGTTTTCATTTATTGTGTTGTGTTTCTAGATTTGGGGGGTGAGGGAGTGGTATTCTCATTGATAGTAATGAGAACTCGTAAAAACAGAGCACCCATTATATTCAATGCGAATACGAGGTAGAGATTAGTGGTCCAGACCCATGTAGGGAGTTCGTTTTACACTCTACCTTGATTCGTAGACCTCGGGAATTACAGGAAAGGACGACACGTGACGCAAAGTTTAGGCTTAACCCAACTGTTAGTTTTATTATGCAAAAAACAAGTAAAAATTACAGAGCAAGACTTCTGAGAGAATTGACCGAAGACATACAATCACCCGTCCAGTTATTTACTGTTATCGTAGATTGTACGTTTGTGGTCGTTTGTTCCGTGACCGGTTGTTCCTCTCCAGTGTTCCATCTTTCATCTCTTCCGTGTTCGTTCGTCGATCCTTTTGGTGCGTGCGTTCATTCTAAGCTGCTTCCAGCTCGTGCATATATATCCATTTTATGAATAAATGTCCTGCTGGGCTGGGGTTTCCGTTAATGCGCCTGGATCGGTTTCGTTGTTTGTGGTGATCCATTTGACTGGCTGCAGTGATGGGTCTGGATCTCCACAATTTGCACACAGAGTCAACAGGGCAAAGGTTAACTCCTTATCTTTAGTGCCCCGTTATCCAAAAATGCACGCCTTGTGGGATCCTTTGTTGTCCTGGTTTCACACAGACTTGTAGTCTCTGCAGGGAACTGTTTTTCCTCCTCCGGCCAATCAATCCAGGGGCTCCTCGGTTAGATTGTATCAAACCCTTTGTTTTGATGCATGCAGGTCTAGCTCCTGACCGCAGAGATTGGTTTTAATTGGTGATGAGTCACCATCTGCCCCAGGCTGGTGCCTTTTTCTCCCGTCCAGGCAGTCCCAAAAGTTTGTTTCAAACCATTTTTAGTTTGTGGCCTCTTCCTGTGCCTTTTTGTGAAAGTGTGTAAACCATACACCCACTTGATTCCAGGATACAAATATGTATTGTTCCCGTACATTGCACAGCGAATGGAGGCCTGCGTCCGGAATCCTACCTTCCTCCGGGCTGGTTTTTATCGTTAAAACATTTCGGGTCGGAGGCATTTGTCCGAAGGAAGCCTCCATCTGCAATCTTCCCCCAATTATGTCTCTGGACTTTATATTTCCATTAGTGGGTACAGTCTTTTAGTGGGAGAGGGGACGGTGGGGGAGAGAGAGGATTTCGGTGATCTTGACACCATGTCAAATGCTCCATTTAACCTCACATTGAGAAGGAAGTCACAATGTGAAGCTGCATTTTGGCCGATGACAGGTTGGCTTATAAATTCGGGCACTCAGAGCCCATTTTTCAGGCACTAACTAGCCTACTAAGAACATAATAAGAACATAAGAAATAGGAGCAGGCGTAAGCCATTCGACCCCTTGAGCCTGCTCCGCCATTCAATAAGATCATGACTGATAGTCTAGCTCAACTCCACTTTCCTGCACTATCCCCATGTCCCTTGATTGTCTTAATATCCAAAAATCTAACGATGAACAGACTCAACGACTGAGCATCCACAGCCCTCCGGGGTAGAGAATTCGAGAGATTCACCACCCTCTGAGTGAAGAAATTTCTCCTCATCACAGACCTAAATGGCCGACCCCTTAGTCTGGGACTGTGACCCCTGGTTCTGGACTCCCCAGCCCAGGGAATCATCCTCCCTGCATCTACCCTGTAAGAATTTTGTATCTTTCAATGAGAGTCTCCCAATACAGCAGACACACAGCGCTTTTACATTTACAGCCGGGTTTGTGCCTCCCGCAGTTGGGCCGAATGGCCTGTTACTGTCCTGTACATTCTGTGTAATGTCACTTGGTCATTAATGTGAATGAAAGCATCGAAAACCTATTCTACACTTGCGCTGAGCTTTGTATGCATATTAGCAGCCAGAGAAAAACATACTCATAGCTTTTAATCAATGTGAGTATTAATGGTGGCTCCTCTGTGGATAGAGTGTTCTCTGTTTGTAATATCCTGATCAGTAATCAGCCATGGTGCCGCATTAATCTTCTCCTACTTAGCACTGTTTCATCGGGGCTGCTCTAGCTGTCATGATATGGGAGGTAAAGATGTTGCTGGATTATATCTGTCCACCTCCTAGTGGGTGGCTGAACAGTACAGTTGATTGAGGAGCGTGGGGAGTTCACAGTCTGCTGGCTTGACTACAATTGACGTATGTCTTCCAACCTTTATAAACTTAAGCTCATGCAAAACTCCGCTGTTGTTATACTAACTTGCACCGAGTCACTTGGACAAGTATGGATTAATTAAGGCAAGTCAGCACGGATTTGTTAAAGGTAAACCATGTTTCACCAACATGATTGTGTTTTTGGATGAGGGTTGGTGAGGCCACACCTTGAGTATTGTGTAGTTTTGGTCTCCTAATCTGAGGAAGGACATTCTTGCTATTGAGGGAGTGCAGCGAAGGTTCACCAGACTGATTCCCGGAATGGCAGGACTGACATATGAAGAAAGACTGGATCGACTAGGCTTATATTCATTGGAATTTAGAAGAATGAGAGGGGATCTCATAGAATCATATAAAATTCTGATGGGATTCGACATGTTAGATGCATGAAGAATGCTCCCAATGTTGGGGAAGTCTTTTTCACCCAGAGAATTGTGAACCTATGGAATTCTCTACCACAGAAAGTTTATGAGTCCAGTTCGTTGGATATATTCAAAAAGGAGTTAGATGGGGCCCTTACGGCTAAAGGGATCAGGGGGCTTGGAGAGAAAGCAGGAGTGGGGTACTGAAGTTGCATGCTCAGCCATGATCATATTGAATGGTGGTGCAGGCTCGAAGGGCCGAATGGCCTGCTCCTGCACTTATTTATTATGTTTCTATGTTTCTATCTCATCAAAAGAATTATCCTGTGTAATCCTGAGGCCGTGAATTCCTGCTCAGATTTCTCTATCTATCTGCGCTGTTACTAATTGCGTTGCTTTGAATTTATGACCCAAGCACGACCATTAGTAAGGCAGATTTTAATCTTGCTCTGACTTGGTGTAATGGAGCAGTGCAAAGAGGAAGTCCAGATGGTGAGGACTGTAAGATTGCAGCATTTGTTTCATCTTGTTTTTCTGCTAATAACTGCTTGCAAACTGCTCCAAAACGGCTGAAACTGGCTTGGCCATTTTTAGTGACCCCAAATGCTGTGCGAATTCAAAAGATATTGTCATGAGTTTAACACCTCATAGCTGCAAAACACATGTCTGGGAATAGTGGAAAAAGACTGTGCAGGAGATAAGAGAATGCAAGACCTATTCATCATGAGAAAGTATCCTTTGTTTCAATGCTAGGAGTATATCGCATAGCCGGTGGGCACGCATCCAGAAAAACTGTATAAAATGTCTGTAACACATGAGCTCAAACACTGCAGTCAAGAGATTGGTAACCTGGTCAGTTACTAAGGGAATCAGGGAGATAATATCCGATTGCTGACCATGGCTGGAATTAACCCTTTGTAAGTGTCTTTGCTTTGTATTAATCACTTCAGGTAATAAGCAATTTTACCTGTTAACACATGGCTCCGGTTGGGGTGGAGTAGAGAATGTTTCAGTATTAGGAGTGTCGCAGTTGTGTGGGTGGACTGGTTGGGCTGCATGCTCTTTACCTTTCCGACATTGTTCATTGTTCATAGGTTTATATATAACCTTCAGGGCTGCTGACCGAGGGCCGTGTGGCTCTTTGTCGGCCGGCGTGGATACGATGGGCCGAATTGCCCTCCTTCTGCATTGTAAACTTCTATGTTTCTATGTTTCTATAAGGTACCTTAATGGGATAGGTTGGCGTGGGCTGATTGCGCATTTAATTCTTTCGTAAATTGCTTGTATTTCTTTAGATTATTCTAAGTCAAGATAACCCTTAGGTTGGGGTGGTGAAGAGAAATCCTGTGTCTGTGTTGTTATGTCTCATAAGTTCAAACTCTGTAAAATGTAAAGTCAAGAGAAGGGGCAGGATTTTTGGCTTTCTCCATTTCGGGGCGCAAATGTAGGCGATGAGTGAAAATTACCACCCAATTAGCGTTAGCGATTAATTGCCTAACTTTCGGCAATTGGGGTCTGCGCCAGGGATGCAGTACAAAGGGAGGCGTTGCAATATTATTTGGGGCGCAAAAACACGATCCTCACCAACTTTAGTGGGGGGGGGGCCGGGAGCGCTCCGAGAGAGGCCTTGGGAGAGGAAAACAAAAATTCATAAATTCCAAAAAACATTCAACGTATATTGCCAGCACCCTTACCTAACAAATCGCCGCAAAAATATTTTAAAACTACAAACGTGAGCTTACCTTTCTTTCAGGTTTTCCAACTTGCCCCTGCTGGCGGGGCTGAACCGCCGTGTTTTCCCTGGAGGTCTTTCGGGCGAGGCGTACGGTTCGGGTGAGTGCCGAAACTTGGACGGTGTCACAATCCGGGTCGTTCCACCCCCGGCGCAGCTCTCCCCAATGGTGCTTCCAAGCACCGCCGCAGAAACCGAGCCGAGGGGCGCAACCGGCCGAGAAATAGCTGAACGCCCGGTTTTTCACCGCGGTGGGTCAAAAGGCAGCAAAAAAAAAAAAACGGTCACAAACCTGCCGGAAATCCAGCTGATGTCTTACAGGATAAAACCTGTTTGATTAAGGTAAGTCTCGACTCTGAATAGTGAAAAGAAAAAGACAAATCTTACAGGCTAAAACACATTCGTATAAAAGATAAGGCTTACAAGCAGGGGGTGGGTGGAATTGGGAAGGGGTATCGCATGCACCTAATGGAGCCCCGTGGAACATATTATCCTGGTCAATATTTATCCCTCAACCAATAGGAGGGAGGTGGAGCACCCCGCAGTCTATTAAGGTGGGTCTGGGAGGACCACTCCCGCTCTGCCCAGCTCCACAGCCACCTGAGATTCACTAGGTTGATTCCGGAGATGAGGGGGTTAACTTATGAGGAAAGTTTGAGTAGTTTGGGCCTATACACACTGGAGTTCAGAAGAATGAGAGGTGATCTTATGGAAACATATACGATAATGAGAGGGCTCGACAAGGTGGATGCAGAGAGGATATTTCCACTCATAGGGGAAACTAAAACTAGGGGATTATAGTCTCAGAATAAGGGGCCGCCCATTTAAAACTGAGATGAGGAGGAATTTCTTCTCTCAGAGGGTTGCAAATCTGTGGCATTCTCTGCCCCAGAGAGCTGTGGAGGCTGGGTCATTGAATATATTTAAGGTGGAGATAGACAGATTTTTCAACGATAAGGGAGTAAAGGGTTATGGGGAGTGGACATTATTTTCTTAGTAGGCCAGTTAGTGCCTGAAAAACGGGCTCTGTGGCTCAAATTTATAGACCAAAATACAGCCTCACATTGTGACCTCCTTCTCAATGTGAGGTTAAATGGAGCACGGGACACGGTTTCAAATTCACCATAATCCTTTCATTCCCATCCTTCGCCTTTCCCACTAAAAAACTGTGCCCCCTAATGGAAATATACAGCGCAGAGACATAATACAAGAAAGGATAGATGGAAAACCAGTCCAACAGAGTTATTCCATGATGTCCTGGGCCAATATTTATCCTTCGAGCAACATCATTAAACAGATGATCTGGTCATTATCACATTGCTGTGCAGAAATTGGCTGCTGCAGTTTTCTCCCACAGTACAGCAATGGCTACACTTCAAAGTCTTTCATTGTTTGTAACGTGCTTTGGGAAGTGTGAGGTCCTGAAAGGCGCTTTAGAAATGACAGTCTTTATTTTCTTTCTTTACCGGCCTTGTACAATCTACTTCTCATAGTCCTGCATAGATAAACACCGATCCTGAAAGACACCCCACCAATTGATGAAATGCATTCATTAATGATATTTTCCATATGCAATAGTGCTTCTATTCTTTTTCTAAAAAAGTTGAAAACAAATTACTGAATCGCTCTCCAACGGACAAAGCAAATTTCAAAAATTGAAAACAAAATGGAGTGTAAGTCCCTCGCTTTTTTATACATGCCCCTACAGTTCCCAGCAATGCTCCCTTTAAACTGTGCAAAGCTCTGGACCTCGCCAGCTCGCCAGCTTTTCAATAGGAAAAACTGTGCATGCACGGAGTTTTGAATGGACCACGAAGCCCTTTAAAGGTGCTGCGTACCACCCACAAAATGAATGGGAGCACTCGGCCCCACCACTTAAATGCGTCCACGTTTAAAATCGGGCAGTTACTTATATCAACCAAAAAGTGATAACCAATGGCCCAGAAATCCCGGCCTCCCCGGGTCCATACAGCGTGTTTACGGACCCGGGAAGGCATCGCAAAAGCCGGTTATCAGCGCACAATGCGCATGCGCTGAAAAGCGGCTTTTTCCGATCTGTTGGGCTGGAGCTCGACAGATCCTCCGTATCCCCACAGCCACACCTTCGCAAGGGCAAGATTGCGGTATTTAACCATATCTTGCCCAACGGATGTCCTGAAAACTCTTGCACCTGATAAAAGCAGGCACATAGCCTACTTTTACAGGCATAAAAGTTTTAAAACACACAAAAACATAATAAAATTAAAATTTAAAAAACACAAGCTATTGTTTAGAAACTCTCCCCACTACGGTAAGTTAATTTAAACCATAATTTAAAAAACTTTTTTTTAAATTGGAAAAGTATATATTTTTTTATAATACATAAATAACTTTAATTTAGCCTAATAAAAATATATGGTGTAGTTTTTCTATTTTTTATTTGTGTTTTGTGTGTTTGGGGGTGCTTCTCAATCATAATAATGAGAACTCCTACTTACCGAGTTCCCATTATTATGAATGAGAACACACTTTACCTGATTGGCTGCCCAGAGCCATAGAAACATAGAAACATAGAAACACAGAAAATAGGTGCAGGAGTAGGCCATTTGGCCCCTCGAGCCTGCACCACCATTCAATAAGATCATGGCTGATCATTCCCTCAGTTCCCTTTTTCCTGCTTTCTCTCCAAACCCCTTGATCTCTTTAGCCATAAGAGCCATATCTAACTCCGTCTTGAATATATGCAATGAACTGGCATCATCAACTCTCTGCGGAGGGAATTCCACAGGTTAACAACTCTCTGAGTGAAGAAGTTTCTCCTCATCTCAGTCCTAAATGGCCTACCCCTTATCCATGTGACTGCCACTCCAGCTCTAGATTCGTCTTGACGTGCACACGCTGCGATGCGCAGTCAGTGGAGGCCTCAGGACTGGGAACTCGCGTGCGCGCAGCAGGAAGAAGTAGGTGCGCATCTTTTTAAACTTTTTTACCCGATCGCCCGCGGGAAGCAGCCGACCGGGATGGCTCGGCCAGTATCTATTTGCGTTAAAGTCAAACGATTATAGCCCAAGAATTTGGCCTCCTTAGCACTTCCCGTTATCGCCTCCAGGGGGTGGGGGGGGGCGATCATGGGGCGTTAATGACTTACCGACCGGGCACGTCGACGCGAACGACTGCCGCGACCTTGGGCAAGTGGTTTGTGGCGGGGCTGACACTTAATGCCTCGATCTCCTGCTCCCGGAGATCGAGACGGCTTTGGCCGTGCGCATCGCCCCGGTAGCTCCCCAGACCCGAACTTCGGTTCCGGCCCCTTGCAACATCACCAGGCGAAAACAGCGATAGCTGCAGGAGGCGTTGTTCGGGAGGCCGGGAGCTTCAGAGGCGTGAGTAAATAAGGGCTGTTGGTGTGAGTAATACAAGATTTTCAACAATGCAGAAAGTGATTTATATTCCCGATTGTTCCTGGGCACTCTGCTGGCGGGCACGGGACTGATCGGGTCGGCTCGTGGCTGCCGTCGGGAACCTGCTCACGAGACCCAATGCAGAGCCTGCGGCAATGGCACTTCCTTGTGCAGCGATACACAGGACATTGTGCTGCGCTGCACCACCAGCGCCCCGCCGACGTCCTTTAGCGCTCCAGGAAGGAAGTGGACACTCGATTTAGCGCTCCACTTCCTTCCTGGAGCGCAAACATCGAATTTAGAAAATTCTGGGATTCATTAGCACCTGGCATTAAACTTCACAGCTTTCAAATGTTAGCGCCCCAAACAGGCCGATATTGAATTTATCCCCCACAGTGTTTTAAGCGCTCCATTTATTTTGCACTTTCTCACTAGTTCGCACCTCGTTAAGGTGCGCCGCGGGTGTAACAATAAAACATATTCTTTGGAAAGGAGAACTGGTTATTTTCATGACATTGAAATTACTGGCTGATATAATTTTAAGCTAATGATGGGCATGCACATTGCTCAAAGCTCAAGGCATTAAATGCGACTGTGATTGACTGCTGCGGGTACAAAACTGTGCTGGGTGTTCTCACAACGGCTCTGCTAATCTTTGCATAAAAATACTGCGCATCTTAAAGGCTGATCAATTGGTTACCCTTGCGTCAAATCTTCTGCGGGAAATTTTCCAAACACTCCATTAATCAAATTGTTGGTTATTTGTGGCTGGGAGAAACGACCGATCAGTTAATGGCCCAGGTTTTGCTGTCCAAATAATGGTCAGGCTAATGGCATTCACCGTTATTTATGCACAGCGAGAGGCACACGAGCACTTACACTCAAATGTCCGAATGTTGCTCTTTCAGTTGCACCGCTCCACCGTTAGCTTCGCAAAACCAGCATCTCACTGCCTGCCTCACTATTGAAATGCATTGATCTCACATCTTTCTCCAGTCGCTCTCCGATCTCCCCTCATGACCTCCCCGAGCTCATCCTGTCCACGAGACCCACTTCCTGCTCCCTTGACCCTATTTCCAATTAAAACCTGACCACCCAACTTCCTTATCTGGCTCCCATGTTAGCTAACATTGTTAATGGTTCTCTCTCCTCAGGTACTGTCCCCTTCTCCCTCAAATCTGCCGTCGTCACCCCTCTCCTCAAAAAAAAACAACCCTAGACCCCACTGTGGTTGCAAACTACCACTCCATCTCCAACCTCCCTTCGCTCTCCAAAGCCTTGAATGTGTTGTTGCCTCCCAAATCTCTGCCCATCTTTCCCACAATTCCATGTTTGAATCCCTCCAATCCGGTTTCCGCACCTGCCACAGTATCGAAACGGCTCTCATCAAAGTCACAAATGACATCCTTTGTGACTGTGACAAAGGTAAACTATCTCTTTTCATCTTTCTTGACTTGTCTGCAGCCTTTGACACAGTTGACCACTCTATCCTTCTCCAATGCCTCTCCACCGTCATCCAGCTGGGTGGGACTGCACTCGCCTCGTTCCTTTCCTACCAGCTAATCATAGCCAGAAAATCACCAGCTATGTTTCTCTTCCCGCCCTGCATCGTTACCTCTGATGTCCCCCAAGGGTCTATCCTCGGCCCCCTCCTATTTCTCATCTGCATGCTGCCCCTTGGCGACATCATCGAACAACACAGCGTCAGATTTACTGTACGCTGATGACACCCAACTCTACCTCATCACCACTTCTCTCGACCCCTCTGCCGTCTCTAAATTGTCAGACTGCTTGTCCAACACCCAGCTCTTGATAAGCAGAAATTGTATCCAATGAAATACTGGGAAGTCCGAAGCCATTGGGGCGGAGTTTCTGGTCTTTGTGATCAGTTTTTCGCCCTAGAGGAGCGGCAATGACGGCGGTGATGTCTCCTGGGCGGGCGGTCGGTCTCCAGCGCACCGCGGGGGTTGTCAGGGTCGGATTTTGCGGGGATGCGAGCTTTTAGAGTCAACCCGTACGCCCCACAGCGAGCCCAGCAGTGTCCAACCTATACCGACTGCAGAGAGTTAAGTAATGCCGTCCTTAGGTAAGCATGATTTTATCTAGTTTTAATTCTTTTTGCGATTTAAGTTGTAGTGGTGTGGGCAATATTTTGAGAATATTTTTGTGGCTTTTTTCAGGTTTATTTTCTCTCCAGGCGTCTCTCGGAGCGCTCGTGAGTTTCCCATGTTAACACCCTGAGAGAGGTGTACAGCGCCTACCTTACTGCTGCGCCCCCTGACTCAGGGCCCAGCTGACCAATGTTGATAACTGAGGCGCAACTGGGCACAAATTTTACCGTCCCACCGCCATTACCGCCAAAACATCAAAGCTGAAAATCCAGTCCAAAGTTTTCGGTCCCTGTCACAAACTCCGTTCCCAAGTCACTGACTCCATCCCTCTCCCCAACATCTGTCTGAGGCTGAACCACACAGTTCGCAACCTTGGTGTCATATTTAACCCTGAAATGAGCTTCCGGCAACATATCCGCAGCATAACTAAGGCTGCCTATTACCACCTCTGTAACATCAGCTGTCTCTGACCTAGCCTCAGTTCATCTGCTGCTGAAGCCCTCATCCATGCCTTTGTTACCTCTGCACTTAACTATTCCAGCGCACTCCTGGCTGGCCTCCCACATTCTACCCTACGCAAACTTGAGGTCATTCAAAACTCGGCTGCCTGTGTCCTAACTCGCACCAAGTCCCACTCACCCACCCCTCCTGTGCTCACTGACCTACATTGGCTCCCGCTTAAGCAATGCCTCGATTTCAAAATTCTTATCTTTGTTTTCAAATCCCTCCATGGCCTCCCTATCTCTGTAATCTCCTTCAGCACCACGACCCCCCGCGATAGCTGCGCTCCTCTAACTCTGCCCTCTTGAGCATCCCAGATTATAATCACTCAAGCATCGGTGGCCGTGCCTTCAGCTGCCTAGACCCCAAGCTCTGGAACTCCCTCCCTAAACCTCTCCACCTCTCGAGCTTTCTTTCCTCCTTTAAAACGCTCCTTAAAACCTACCTCTTTGACCAAGCTTTTGGTCATCTGCTCAAATTTCTCCTGATGTGGCTCGTGTCAAGGCTCTTTGTCTTATAATACTCCTGTGAAGCGCCTTGGGATATTTTACTATGTTAAAGGCGCTATATGATATAAGTTATTGTTGTAGTTGAATGGCTTGAAGCTGCTGTATGTGCATGGTAGATATAGACTAAACTCGCCATAGAACATTAATTCGTGTACATTCCAATCTAAACACCTCTATAACAATATGATAAGTGATAAATTATTGCCAATCAACCTCTCTGGCACTGAAAATTAACTACTATAAGCGTGGAGTGTCATTCTTCAGGTTTTAATTGTTGTTTGAGATTTTAAAAATAGCAACTTTGAAATCTTAATTTATTTTTTACTTTCTCTTTGTCTTTTTTCTCTATCCCTTAATCCAATCTTTCTTTCCCTCTCTTAATTTCTCCTTCTGCACCTAATTTGACATTGAATTCACCCACTCTAACTTACACCTCCTTCCAAGTCCATGCGCAGTTAATTTCACAATCCTTCAAGCTGATTGGTGAAGGTGATGTCAGCCTGCGTTTTCAGCCACACAAAAAAATGCCGAAACCTGAACTTGTGAGGGTAAGTCTAACTGACGACAGGTGCTGTGAGGTGCCCTGCTTTCTAGCAAATTATGGTTCATTGTATATTTCTCTTATTTGCTGCCCATCCATGGAGATGGTAGAAGAGTCTTTTGGCAAGTGCTTAGGTTAATAGTTTAGATCGTGGCGGAGGTGCGACGAATGTTTGCGGCGGAGGAGCGGCGAGAGATCATGGCGGAGGTGCGGCAAATGAGGGTATGGGGCCCAGAAGAGCCGAGGGCCCAGGGGCACCACGGGCCAGCCCACACTGCGATAAGTGTGCGCGCTAGGTCCATGCAGCAGAGCTGGTCTCCAGTCGTCCTGGTTAACCCTTGCAATTGGATAAAGACCTTAGCTCTGTCGAGCCCGTGTGGTGGCTGGTGTGCAACGGTCACCACGCGTTAAAAAAAATCCACGCACAGGCATCTTCCACCCCTCCAATTGGAGTTCAGGACTGGAACATCGGGCCCTTCATTGAAACATCTGTGAAGCCATGTGGAAGAAAGTCATCCTCGTTCGAGGAACCGCCTATGATGATGAGGTTAATGGCAGTGTTACTTTACACTGTGCCTGGCCATCAATGCATTGATTGTTAGTTTTGTTCACGTTACCGGGTTACACGATGTGGGCAAGGACAAGGGTGCACGAACGCGCCCACCGTAAGTGGTGGGGACTGTCCTTGTGAGGTCAGGGCGCGTAAGAAACCCTGAGTTGTGTGCTTAGGCAAAATGGCCATCACATTCCCTACATAATCTTAGAATCTGTATCAGGCTGAGAGCAGACTAAAGGTGACTAAACTGACACTGGCAATTACAGAAGTTGCATTCCACGTAAAATAAATGAGTAAACTCGAGGATTTTGTTTTTTATTCATTCATGGGATGTGGGCGTCGCTGGCAAGGCCAGCGTTTATTGCCCATTCCTAATTGCCCTTGAGAAGCTGGTGGTGAGCCGCCTTCTTGAACCGCAGCAGTGCGTGTGGTGAAGGTACTCCCACAGTGTTGTTAGGGAGGGAGTTCCAGGATTTTGTCCCAGCGACGATGCAGGAATGGCGATATATTTCCAAGTCAGTGTGGTGTGAGACTTGGAGGGGAGCTTGCAGTTGATGGTGTTTGCTATATATATGGACTTGTATTTACTCTATACAGCCACCAGAGGGCTCATCCCCTGGAGTCCCAAGGGATCCTATAATCCCTTGCGAGCACAGGTATTTAAGGAGGCTTCACAGGTTGGAGAGGCACTCTGCAGACCTGCAATCAAAGACTAAGGTCACACTTTACTTTGAGCTCACAGCGTTAAGTCTGACTCTTTCTCCATACACAACTGGCGACGAGATACAGATAGCGAGCCCAAAGATGCAGAGAACAGTGGGCATCCTGGAGAAATTTTCGGAGGGAGATGATTGGAAAACTTTTGTGGAGTGACTCAACCAATACTTCGTGGCCAACGAGCTAAATGGGGAAGAGAGCACTGCCAATCGAAGGGCGATCCTCCTCACCGTCTGTGGGGCACCAATGTATGGCCTCATGAAGAATCTGCTCACTCCATCGAAACCCATCGAGAAATCGTACGACGATTTGTGCACACTGGTCCGAGATCATTTGAACCCGAAGGAAAGTGTTCTGATAGTGAGGTACCGTTCTACACATACAGAAGGTCTGAAGGCCAGGAAGTGGTGAATTATATCGCTGAGCTAAGATGCCTTGCAGGACATTGCGAATTTGAAGGACATTTGGAGCACATGCTCAGAGACATTTTCGAACTTGGCATTGGCCACGAAACCATACTTCGCAAACGTTTGACTGTAGAGACCCCAACCTTGAGTAAAGCCATAGCGATAGCCCAGGCATTCATTGCCACCAGTGACAATACGAAGCAAATCTCTCAGCATACAAGTGCTGCTACAAGTACTGTGAACAAAGTAAGTTGTTTTCGAAACGTACATGTCAGGACTTACACGCCCGCAGCTACACGTCCGCAAATGACTCAGAGTCTACCATCAAAGGTGATGAATGCAAGGCCATTAACACCTTGTTGGCGCTGCGGGGGTGATCATCATTTCCATTCATGCCGATTCAAAGAGTACGTTTGCAAGGATTGTGGAACAATGGGACACCTCCAACGAGTGTGCAGGCAAGCTAAGCCTGTTAAACCTGCAAACGACCATGTTGCAGAGGAGGACAGATCCATGGAGGATCACGACGAACCAGAGCCTCAGATAGAGGAGGCAGAGGTACATGGGGTGCACACATTCACCACAAATTGTCCTCCGATAATGCTGAATGTTGAAGTAAATGGATTCCTGGTGTCAATGGAGCTGGACACGGGCGCGAGCCAGTCCATCATGAGCAAAAAGACTTTCGAAATGTTATGGTGCAACAAGGCCTCAAGACCAGTCTTAACTCCAGTTTGCATGAAACTAAGAACTTACGCGAAAGAACTGGTTCCTGTAATCGGCAGTGCTACTGTAAAGGTCTCCTACGATGGAGCGGTGCACAAGCTACCACTCTGGGTGGTGCCGGGCGATGGTCCCACGCTGCTCGGCAGGAGCTGGCTGGGAAAGATACGCTGGAACTGAGAAGACATCCGAGCGCTATCGCCCGCTGACGACACTTCGTGTGCACAGGTCTTAAACAAATTTCCTTCGCTGTTCGAACCAGGCATCTGGAAATTCCAAGGAGCAAAAGTGCAGATCCATCTAATTCCGGGGGCACGACCCATGCATCACAAGGCGAGAGCAATACCGTACCTGATGAGAGAAAGGGTAGAGGTCGAGCTAGACCGGCTGCAAAGAGAGGGCATCATTTCACCTATCGAGTTCAGCGAGTGGGCCAGTCCTATTGTCCAGTCCTCAAGGGAGATGGCACCGTCAGATCTGTGGAGATTACAAAGTAACTATCAATCGTTTCTCCCTGCAGGATCAATACCCACGACCAAAGGCCGACGATCTCTTTGCAACGCTGGCGGGAGGAAAGACGTTCACGAAGCTGCATCTGACTTCAGCCTACATGACGCAGGAACTGGAGGACTCATCGAAGGCCCTCACCTGCATCAACACGCACAAAGATCTTTTTGTTTATAACAGATGCCCATTTGGAATCCGATCAGCGGCGGCGATATTCCAGAGAAACATGGAAAGTTTACTGAAGTCGGTCCCGCACACTGTGGTCTTCCAGGACAGCATCTTGGTCACAGGTCGGAACACAGTCGAGCATCTGCAGAACCTGGAGGTGGTTCTTAGTCAACTCAACCGCGTGGGGTTCAGATTAAAAAACTCGAAGTGCGTTTTCCTGGTGCCTGAAGTGGAGTTCTTGGGAAGGAGGATTGCGGCGGATGGCATCAGGTCCACCAACGCGAAGATGAAGGCAATCGAGAACGCACCGAGGCCACTGAACGTGACGGAGCTGTGGTCGTTTCTGGGACTCTTGAACTACTTCTTACCAGGTCTCAGCACACTGCTAGAATCACTACATGTCTTACGACAAAAAGGGGGCGAATGGGTTTGAGGCAAAAGCCAAGAAAATGCCTTTGTAAAAGCGAGAAAATTGTTATGCTCAAACAAATTGCTTGTGTTGTATGATCCATGTAAGCCTTTGGTACTAGCATGTGATGCGTCGTCATATGGCATCGGGTGTGTATTGCAACAAGCTAATAATTTCGATAAACTGGAACCGGTTGCTTATGCATCCAGGAGTCTGTCTAAGGCTGAGAGAGCCGACAGCATGATTGAAAAAGAAGCGTTATCGTGTGTAGATGGGCTAAAGAAAATGCATCAATACCTTTTTGGACTAAAATTCAAATTGGAAACTGACCATAAGTGACTGTTTTCCGAGAGTAAAGGGATAAATACCAACGCATCGGCCCGCATCCAGAGATGGGCGCTCACGTTGTGCGCATACAACTACGCCATAAGCCATACACCACAGGCCAGGCACAGAAAACTGCGCCGATGCTCTCAGTAGGCTGCCATTGCCCACCACAGGGGTGGAAATGGCGCAGTCCGCAGATCTAGCCATGGTTAAGGAAGAATTTGAGAGTGGCCAATCACCCGTTACTGCCCAACAGATCAAAACCTGGACAAGCCACGGCCCCTTATTATCTCTAGTCAAAAGCTATGTGCTTCATGGGAGCTGGTCCAGTATCCCAGTGGAAATGCAGGAAACATAGAAACAGAGAAACATAGAAAATAGGTGCAGGAATAGGCAATTCGGCCCTTCGAGCCTGCACCACCATTCAATAAGATCATGGCTGATCACTCCCTCGGTACCCCTTTCCTGCTTTCTCTCCATACCCCTTGATCCCTTTAGCCGTAAGGGCCATATCTAATTCCTCTTAAATATATCCAATGAACTGGCAGCAACAACTCTCTGCGGCAGGGAATTCCACAGGTTAACAACTCTCTGAGTGAAGAAGTTTCTCCTCATCTCGGTCCTAAATGGCCTAACTCTTATGCTAAGACTGTGTCCCCGGGTTCTAGACTTTCCCAACATCGGGAACATTCTTCCCACATCTAACCTGTCCAGTCCCATCAGAATCTTATATGTTTCTATGAGATCCCCTCTCATCCTTCTCAACTCCAGTGTATAAAGGCACAATTAATCCGGTCTATCCTCATATGTCAGTCCAGCCATCCCTGGAATCAGTCTGCTGAATCTTCGCTGCACTCCCTCAATAGCAAAAACGTCCTTCCTCAGATTAGGAGACCAAACCTGAACACAATATTCCAGGTGAGGTCTCACCAAGGCCCTGTACAACTGCAGTAAGACCTCCCTGCTCCTATACTCAAATCCCCTCGTTATGAAGGCCAACATACCATTTGCCTTCTTCACTGCCTGCTGTACCTGCATGCTAACTTTCAATGATTGATGAACCATGACACCCAGGTCTCGTTGCACCTCTCCTTTTCCTAATCTGCCGCCATTCAGATTTATCCACATTATACTGCATCTGCCATGCATTTGCCCACTCACCGAACCTGTCCAAGTCACCCTGCAGCCTCTTAGCATCCTGCTCACAGCTCACACCGCTTAGTGTCATTTGCAAACTTGAAGATATTGCACTCAATTCCCTCATCCAAATCATTAATGTATTTTGTAAAGAGCTGGGGTCCCAGCACTGAGCCCTGCGGCACTCCACTAGCCACTGCCTGCCATTCTGAAAAGGACCCATTTATCCCGACTCTCTGCTTCCTGTCTGCCAACCAGTTCTCTATCCACATCAGTACATTACCCCCAATACCATGTGCTTTGATTTTGCACACCAATCTCTTGTTTGGGACCTTGTCAAAAGCCTTTTGAAAGTCCAAATACACCACATTCACTTGTTCTCCCTTGTCCACTCTGCTAGTTACATCCTCAAAAAATTCCAGAAGATTCGTCAAGCCTGATTTCCCTTTCATAAATCCATGCTGACTTGGACCGATCCTATCACTGCTTTCCAAATGCACTGCTATTTCATCTTTAATGATTGATTCAAACATTTTACCCACTACTGATGTCAGGCTAGCCAGTCGATAATTACCTGTTTTCTCTCCCTCGTTTTTTAGAAAGTGGTGTTACATTCGCTACCCTCCAGTCCATGGTAACTGATCCAGATTCGATAGACTTTTGGAATGATCACCAATGCATCCACTATTTCTAGGGCCATTTCCTTAAGTACTCTGCGATGCAGACTATCAGGCCCCGGGGATTTATCGGCCTTCAATCCCATCAATTTCCCTAACACATTTTCCTGCCTAATAAGGATATCCTTCAGTTCCTCCTTCTCATTAGACCCTCGGCCCCCTAGTACATCCAGAAGTTTATTTGTGTCTTCCTTCGTGAAGACAGAACCAAAGTATTTGTTCAATTGGTCTGCCATTTCTTTGTTCCCCATTATAAATTCACCTGACCCGACTGCAAGGGACCTACGTTTGTCTTCACTAATCTTTTTCTCTTCACATATCTCTAGAAGCTTTTGCAGTCAGTTTTTTTGTTCCGGCAAGCTTCCTCTCATACTCTATTATCCCCCTCTTAGTTAAACCCTTAGTCCTCCTCTGCTTAATTCTAAATTTCTCCCAGTCCTCAGGTTTGCTGCTTTTTCTGGCCAATTTATATGCCTCTTCCTTGGATTTAACACTATCCTAATTTCCCTTGTTAGCCACGGTTGAGCCACCTTCCCAGTTTTATTTTTACTCCAGACAGGGATGTACAATTGTTGAAGTTCATCCATGTGATCTTTAAATGTTTGCCATTGCCTATCTACCGTCAACCCTTTAAGTATCATTTGCCAGTCTATTCTAGCCAATTCACTCCTCATACCATCGAAGTTACCTTTCCTTAAGTTCAGGACACTTGTTTCTGTGTCACTCTCCATCTTAATAAAGAATTCTACCATATTATGGTCACTCTTCCCCAAGGTGCCTCGCACAACAAGATTGCGAATTAGTCCTTTCTCATTACACATCACCCAGTTTAGGATGGCCAGCTCTCTAGTTGGTTCCTCGACATATTGGTGTAGAAAACCATCCCTAATACACTCCAGGAAATCCTCCTCCATTGCATTGCTTCCAGTTTGGTTAGCCCAATCAATATGTAGATTAAAGTCACCCATGATAACTGCTGTACCTTTATTGCACTTATATGCCTTATTTCTTGTTTGATGCTGTCCCCAACCTTACTACTACTGTTTGGTGGTCTGTACACAACTCTCACTAGCGTTTTCTGCCTCTTGGTATTCCGCAGCTCCACCCATACCGATTCCACGTCATCCAAGATAATGTCCTTCCTTACTATTGCATTAATTTCTTCTTTAACCAATGACCCCGCCTCCTTTTCCTTTCTGTCTATCCTTCCTAAATGTTGAATACCCCTGGATGTAGAGTTCCCAGCCTTGGTCACCCTGGAGCCATGTCTCCGTGATGCCAATTACATCACATCCTTTAATTGCTATCTGCGCAGTTAATTCGTCCACCTTATTCCGAATACGCCTCGCATTGAGGCACAGAGCCGTCAGGCTTTCCTTTTTAACACACTTTGCCCCTTTAGAGTTTTGCTGTAATGTGGCCCTTTTTGTTTTTTGCCTTGGGTTTCTCTGCTCTCCACTTTTACTTTTCTCCTTTCTAGCTTTTGCTTCTGCCTCCATTTATTTCCCTCTGTCTCCCTGCATAGGTTCCCATCCCCCACCCATATTAGTTTATCTCCTCCCCAACAACACCAGCAAACACTCCCCCACGACATTGGTTCTGGTCTTGCCCAGGTGTAGATCGTCCGGTTTGTACTGGTCCCACCTCCCCCAGAATTGGTTCCAATATCCCAGGAATTTGAATCCCTCCCTGCTGCACCACTCCTCAAGCCACGCATTCATCTGAGCTATCCTGCGATTTATATTCTGACTAGCAAGTGGCACTGGTAGCAATCCTGAGATTACTACTTTTGATGTCCTACTTTTTAATTTAGCTCCTTGCTCCCTAAATTCATCTTGTAGGACCTCATCCCATTTTTTTCCTATATTGTTGATACTTATATGCACCACGACAACTGGATGTTCACCCTCCCTTTTCAGAATGTCCTGCACCCGCTCCGAGACATTCTTGACCCTTGCACCAGGGAGGCAACATACCATCCTGGCATCTCAGTTGCGGCCGCAGAAATGCCTATCTATTCCCCTTACAATCGAATCCCCTATCACTGTAGCTCTCCCACTCTTTTTCCTGCCCTCCTGTGCAGCAGAGCCACCCACGGTGCCTTGAACTTGGCTGCTGCTGCTCTCCCCTGATGAGTCATCCCCCTCAAGAGTACTCAAAGCGGTGTATCTGTTTTGCAGGAGGATGACCGCAGGGGACCCCTGCACTACCTTCCTTCCACTGCTCTACCTGTTGGTCACCCATTCCCTATCTGGCTGTGTACCCTTGACCTGCGGTAAGACCAACTCGCTAAACGTGCTATTCACGTCATTCTCAGCATTGTGGATGCTCCAGAGTGAATCCACCCGCAGCTCCAGTGCCGCAATGTGGTCTGTCAGGAGCTGGAGGCGGATACACTTCCCGCACACGTAGTCGTCAGGGACACTGGAAGCGACTCCGACTTCCCACATAGTACAGGAGGAGCATGACACGTGTCCGAGCTGTCCTGCCATGACTTAACCCCTAGATTAACTTAATTAGGTAACCACAATGATAAACGTTACTAACTGATTTAGGAAAAAGAAAAAGTACAACTACTTACCAATCACCAGCCAATCACTTACCCCCTTGGCTGTGGCGTCACCTTTCAAATTTTTGCTACTTCTTTTTTGCCTTCCAGCTGCAGCTGCACCAGCCCCGCCTCCTCGAACTCCCCGCTGCTTCCCCGACTCAACGCTGGCCTTTTGTAGGCCCCTCTGATGCTGCTCCGCCTCCTCGAACTCCCCGCTGCCTCACCAAAGAGATAAAGCCGTTCCAGCGGTGCAAAGATGAAATGTCTATACAGGCAGACTGCCTTCTGTGGGGCACTCGACTAGTGGTCCCCAAGAAGGGCAGAGACACCTTCATCAATGACCTCCACAGTACCCACCCAGGCATTGTAATGATGAAAGCGATAGCCAGATCCCACGTGTGGTGACCCGGTATCGATGCGGACTTAGAGTCCTGCGTTCACAGATGTAATACATGCTCGCAGTTAAGCAATGTACCCAGGGAGGTGCTGCTAAGTTTATGGTTCCGGCCCTCCAAACCGTGGTCTAGGGTACACGTCGACTATGCAGGCCCGTTCTTGGGTAAAATGTTCCTTGTGGTTGTAGACGCGTACTCCAAGTGGATTGAAGGTGAGATAATGTCGGCTAGCACATCTGCTGCCAGCATTGAAAGCCTGAGGGGCATGTTTGCCACACATGGCTTACCCGATGTCCTGGTGAGTGACCAGGGGACATGATTTACCACTGCTGACCCATAACGGGATCAAACATGTCACATCTGCCCCGTTTAAACCAGCATCCAATGATCAGGCAGAGAGGGCAGTGCAAACCATCAAGCAAGGCTTGAAGAGGGTATTTGAAGGCTCACTGCAGACTCGCCTTTACAGTGTCCTGCTTAGCTACCGCATGAGACCACACTCATTCACTAGGATCCCACCTGCTGAACTGCTCATGAAAAGAGCACATAAGACAAGGCTCTCGTTAGTTCACCCTGATCTACATGAACAGGTAGAGAGCAGGCGGCTTCAACAAAGTGCATACCATGATAGCGCAAATGTGTCATGCGAGATTAAAATCAATGATCCTATATTTGTTTTAAATTATGGACAAGGTCCCAAGTGGCTTCCCGGCACTGTCGTGGCCAAAGAGGGAAGCACGATGTTTCGGGTCAAACTTTCAAATGGACTCATTCACCGGAAACACTTGGACCAAATCAAACTCAGATTCATGGACTATCCTAAGCAACCCAAATTGGACCCTACCTTTTTTGATCCCCCAACATACACACCAGTGGCAATCGGCACCACGGTTGACCACAAAGCAGAACCCATCATCCACAGAAGCCCTTCAGGGCCCAACACACCAGACAGCCCAGCAAGGCCAGCTGCACAGCAGCCCAGCGAGGGCCCAACAAATGATTCAACACCAGCTTTCACACCGAGACAATCAACCATGGCAAGAAGGGCCCCAGATCGACTCACATTGTAAATAGTTACACTATTGACTTTGGGGGGTGGGGGGGGGGAGTGTTGTTATATATGTACTCTGTATTTACTCTGTACAGTCACCAGAGGGCTCATCCCCTGGAGTCCCAAGGGATCCCATAATCCCTTGGGAGCACAGGTATTTAAGGAGGCTTCACAGGTTGGAGAGGCACTCTGGAGACCTGCAATAAAAGTCTAAGGTCACACTTTACTTTGAGCTCACAGTGTTCAGTCTGACTCTTTCTCCATACACAACAGTGTTCCCACACGCCTGCTGCCCTTGTCCTTCTAGGTGTCAGAGATTGCAAGTTTGGGAGGCTCTGTCGAACAAGCTTTGGCGAGTTTCTGCATTGGATCTTGTCGATGGTGCTCACTGCAGCCATGGTGCACCGGTGGTGGAGGGAGTGAATGTTTAAAGTGATGGATGGGGTGCCAATCAAGCAGGCTGGATGGTGTCGAGCTTCTTGAGTGTTGTTGGAGCTGCACTCATCCAGGCAAGTGGAGAGTATTCCATCACACTCCTGACTTGTGTCTTGTAGATGGTGGAAAGGCTTTGGGGAGTCAGGAGGTGAGACACTCGCCGCAGAATACCCAGACTCTGACCCGCTCTTGTAGCCATGGTATTTATGCCGCTAATTGTCGACTTCAATTATAAAACTGAGTTAAACTGGATTTAGTTGGAAAGATCCTGCCTGGCTGATCAACTTTCTCCACTTTCTTGAGGAAGTGACACGGCCCACATAGACTGTGGTGACCACTGATTTGCCCTATAGAGGCAGATCTTCCTTAAATACTTTACCATCCCTGTAAGGTCAGCACAGGGCCAGGGCAGGAGTTCCCACACCCAGAGTCATCAATGCGACGCAGGGTACGGTTGTCGCGGGTACACTTGGCCGAACCAGATGACCACCAGCAGCTGGTAGAAGTTGGGGGCCCAGCTTCCTCACTTCCCTCGGGACCTGGCACCAACCCTTCCCCTGGCCAAGCCACTCTTTGGCTGGATTGTCCAGCCTCTTTGACGGTCGGGCGCCCTAGTGTTGCCCCTAATGGCGTATGCACCCAAACACCGCCACGTCAAACCTACTATTACCAGAACTTGCCTTCATATATAGCACCTTCATCATAGTAAAATGGCCCAAGGTGCTTCACAGGAGCGTTATCAGACAAAATTTGAGCCACATATGGAGATATTAGGGCTGATGACCAAAATCTTGATCAAAGATGTAGATTTAACGAGCGCCTTAAAGAAGGAGAGTGAAGTAGAGAGGAGAGGTTTAGGGAGGCAAACGTGCCATGACGTTTGGCAGGGTAGGCGATGGGGTTATGAGCCGGGTGCATCATGGATGGCAGAACAGGCTCGAGGGGCTAAATGTCACACTCCTGTTCCGTTGTTCTGATTGCACTTATGTCTTGAAGCGGTGCCTTGTAGATTTTTTCAATTAATCTCAGTTTTGAAATTTTCAATGGGCCCTCAGCTGCAACATCTTTTTGTGGAGAGAGAACTCCAGATTCCCACTACTCTTTGTGTGAAGAAATGCTTCCTGACATCACCCCTGAGTGGCCCCGCTCTCGCATAACACAAAGGTAAACAACAACTTGCATTTATATAGCGCCTTTAACGTAGTCAAATATCTCAAGGCGCTCCACGGGAGTGTTATAAGGCAAAACAATAAATTTGAAACCGAGCCAGATAAGAAGAAATTATGGCAGCTGCCCGAATGTTTGGTCAAGGAGGTAGGCTTTCAGGAGCATCTAAAAGGAGGAAGGAGAGGTAGAGAGGCAGAGAGGTTTAGGCAGGGAGTTCCAGAGCTTAGGGCCCAGGCAACAGAAGGCACGGCCACCAATGGTTGAGCGAATATAATCAGGGATGCTCAAGAGGGCAGAATTTGAGGAGCGCAGATATTTTGGGGGATTGTGAGGCTGAAGGAGATTACAGAGATAGGGAGGGGCGAGGCCTTGGAGGGATTTGTAAACAAGGATGAGAATTTTGAAATCGAGGCATTGCATAACTGGGCTCCAATTTAAGTCAGCGAGCACAGGGGTGATGGGTGAGCCAGACTTGGTGCGAGTTAGGACATTGGCAGCAGAGTTTTGGATCATCTCAAAATTATGTAGGGTAGAATGCCGCAGTGCATTGGAGTAGTCAAGTCGAGAGGTAACAAAGGCATGAATGAGGGTTTCAGCAGCGGATGAGCTGAGGCAGGAAGCTTATTGTTTTAGCATGCGAAATATAATTCAAAGGGCAGGTAGCTTTCACCCCGAGACTGGACCCTTCCCTTTCTTTAGACCACTCTTGCATTTTGTGTATTGCCTCCTCCCAGTGTTCCCCTCTTGTGGTAAAGGTCTCTCACTCCCATGCTCTGGAACTCACACCCTAAGCCCCCCACCCTCCACCTTGCTACCTCTTGTTCCACTTCAAAGATCTCCAATTGCATCTTAACTCATATTCCAGAGTCTGACCCTAAATTGTGAAGCGTCTTGCGAAGTTTTTCTGCATTAACGGCACTATATAAATGCAAGCTATCACCGCACTTATAAGGCACATTGTCTAATTAGTAGGCTTGAGCTAATCTACAGGTGCTACAGATCAAGAGCTGGAAAGTGGGATTAGGCTGGATAGCTCTTTCTCGACCGAGGCAGACACGATGGCCTCCTTCTGTGAATCTCCATGATTCTATGATTGTAAAACTGGGTTTAAACGGATGAGGGAGCTTATCGCCCTGGAAAGCACAGAAAGGAAATGCTTTCTCTTTAATTGCAGACAGGCATCCAATGCCCCTCGTTATTCAGTAGTCAATCAGGGCAAGCCACAATCTTCGAAAAAAAACTTGTGAAGGATTAAGTTCTGAAGTGGAGAGTTTGTATTAATTTTCATTGGATGCACCAATGCCGGATGTTAGAAGTCTGATCTCAATTGCCTTGCGTTGACACCTGCTGTGCTTGTAGAGAACCCTCAGATCCCCCGTGGTCCTAATAATTAGCACATAACAGTAATTTCCTTCCATCCTTTCTGGCAACATAAAGTTTAATTGGAATTTCTTTTCAGAAGAGATAACAGAACCCATTCTGAGTCGGAGTGAGGCAGATGCAATTCAAGTCTTTTAATTCCACTTTCTGAAGCTGTAAACTTTCTCGCCCTGTCTCCCTTTTCATTGTGAAGTAAGCAGAGGAAATTATGCACCTGCTGCATATAATGCCGGGGGTGGAAGGTTGGCAGCCTTATTACCGGAGAAATGTTCAGCTAAGATGGATAGTGAAAACAACGGGCTCCATTGCAACGCTTCCTGCTGTGAGCCACAGGAGGCTGCTCCTCGATATTTGGCTGCGCTTCAGTCCCACGCTCCTGATCTTTGGGCACCCTGTGCGGAGGGGAGCGGGTAGGTCCGAGGGCCTCCTCGTAGGACTGCTCCTGGGCACGGCCAAGGGGGCCATCAGCCAGTCCAGGCGGCGGGCGGTCGAGAGGATCGTTCGGCCCGACTGCCTGCCTCTCTTCCGCGGTTACATCCGAGCCAGGGTGTCCCTGGAAATGGAGCACGGGGTGTCCACCGGTACGCTCGCGGCCTTCTGCGAGAGGTGGGCACCGGAGGGACTGGAGTGCATCATCGCCCCCGGCAACCAAATTTTAATTTGATTTAAGTTGATGGTCAGACGTTAATTTGTTTATTTGTCGGCTTTAGTGCCCCTTTACTAAGGGGGCATTTGATTTACAGATCAACTAAAAATTGTTGTAAGGCACAGGACGAATCACCACCGGCTGTGCTGGGCGACTGGAAGTAATATCCAATTGAGCAAAACACAGACCCCAAACAAGGGAGAATGGCATGTCCAGCCAAGAATGGATGTCACATATTCGAGAAACTAAAGAAAATACTTTAAGGATAGAGCCAATTAAGCAACACAGATCCACGGGGCTTTTATACTTTATCTCATCCAAAACACTGCTGCCCGTCTCCTAACCCACACCTAGTTCTGCTCACCATCGTGCTCACTGACCTACATTTTCTCCCGGTCCGGCAACGCCATGATTTTAACACTCTCATGCTCATGTTCAAATCCCACCAAGGCCTCACCCCCACCTCCATCCTCTCTTTATCATCCTCCAGCCCTAGGCTTCATTTGATGTTGCTTTATAGTGTAAAGCTTCTCATCTCTTCAGTTCGGCTTCCACCCCCTGCCCCACCAGCCTCCCCCGCCCAGGCTTCTTTTCAAGCCGAGCCCCGAGCCCCTTTGTCCGGGCGAGGGAACGATTCTGCCGGCCGACGCTTCGATCCTCGAGCCCGGTGAGGAGACGTTCGGTGGTGGCGTGGAACTTTGAAAAAAATCCAAAATTAAAGAATTGCATTAAATTTCTATTTTCTGCATTTTAAGTTTGAAAAAAATCAAGCTTCAAGATGTGTTCTTGACTCCCTCGAAAACTTTGCCGAAAAACAATGGCGTCTTTCTGTGCCGATTTTTTGATGTGCGCTGGTTTTTCTTAAGTGCCCAGAAGGTTCTTTGGGATTCGTCACATACGCCGTGCTCAGAAAAATGTAAGTTGGCCAAACTTGCTTAAATGTGAAAAACTGGCGCAGACATCAGGTTACGCAAAATAAAACTATGACGCAAAATAAAACTAACCTTAAAAAAATCGTAACTAACTGAGTTATGCTGGCACACAATCTTTGGAGAAACTTTGATATTTTAATTTCGGCCAAAAACAGTGTTGCATGCAGATCACTGGGGAAAATTGAGCCCCATATCTCCTTACCTAAGGAAGGATATACTTGCCACAGAGGGAGTGCAATGAAGGTTCACCAGACTGATTAAAAGGAAGGAGGATTGTCCTATGAGGAGAGAGTGAGTAGACAAGGCCTATATTCCCTAGAATTTAGAAGAATTAAAGGTGATCTCATTGAAACATACAAAATTCTTACAGGGCTTGACAGGGTAGATGCTGGGGAGTCGAGAACTCGGGGTCAGTCTCAGAATAAATGGGCGGCCATTTAGGACTGAGATGAGGAGAAATTTCTTCACTCAAAGGCTTGTGAATCTTTGGAATTCACTACGCCCAGAGAGCTGTGGATGCTCAGTCAGTGAGTACATTCAAAACAGAGATCGATACATTTTTGGATACTGAGGGAATCAAGGGGCAATGGGGATAGTGCGGGATGGTGGAGAAAATCAGCCCATATCTTATTGAATGGCGGAGCAGGCTGGAGGGGCTGAATGGCCTAATCCTGCTCCTATAGCTTCTGTTCCTGTGTTCTTATGCTTTGTTAATGAACATCATCATCATCATCATCATAGGCAGTCTCTCGAAATCGAGGAAGACTTGCTTCCACTCTAAAAGTGAGTTCTCAGGAGACTGAACAGTCCAATACGGGAATTACAGTCTCTGTCACAGGTGGGACCGACAGTGGTTGAAGGAAAGAGTGGGTGGGGAGCCTGGTTTGTCACACGTTCCTTCCGCTGCCTGCGTTTGCTTTCTGCATGCTCTCGGCCGACGAGACTTGAGGTGCTCAGCGCCCTCCTGGAGGCACTTCCTCCACTTAGGACGGTCTTTGGCCAGGGACTCCCAGGTGTCGGTGGGGATGTTGCACTTTATCAAGGAGACTCTAAGGGTGTCTTTGAAATGTTTCCTCTGCTCACCTTTGGCTCGCTTGCCACGCAGGAGTTCCGAGTAGAGCGCTTGCTTTGGGAGTCTCGTGTCGGGCAATGCGAACAATGTGGCCCCGCCCAACGGAGCTGGTCGAGCGTGGTCAGTGTTTCGATGATGGCCTGGTCGAGGACTCTAACGTTGGTGCCTCTGTCCACCCAGGGGATTTGCAGGATCTTGCGGAGACAGTTAATGAACACACATGAGGGGGCAGGCAGAAAAATTTCAGCTGCCTCTTGGTTCAGCAATGGGGTAGTTGTCGGGCAGAATCTTTTACAATTATAAGTCGTTGATTTAATAGCTACTCCATCACTTAAGTGGACCTCGGAGCTTTTCAAAGCTCAGGTGTATTGTGAGAAGAGCTATTTGTGTAATAAATGACATCAATTAGCGCTATCTGTATTTTATACTGACTGGTGCTGTGGCGGCCCTTGTATATTCAGTGAAATTTTGACAGCGAATAGATCAGAATTAATAATTGTACTGAATTTCACCCGGCTTTTTAGCAAAATTGCCACAATGGCACTTTCGATAAGTATTCCAGTTGTGTGCAATTTTGACTATTTCTAAGGTCTCCCTGCTCGGAATGTTGGGACAACTTTTCCTACGGGCAGGATAAGGCTACCCACTAATCAATTGAAAGGTGGAAATAAATCTTCTCTTCGTAGGCAGTCCCCCGGAGTCGAGGATGTCTTGCTTCCACACTAATATGAGTTCTCAGGCAAATGATGAGACCACTGCGGATCCTACAGTCTCTGTCACAGGTGGGGCAGACGGTGGTTATGGGGACGGGCGGGTGGGGTGCTTGGGTTGCTGTGCGTTCCTTCCGCTGTTTGCGCTTGGCTTCCGCTTGCTCCCGACGAAGAGGCTCAAAAGTATTCGGCACGTTCCCGGAGGCTTCTCCTCCACTTTGGGCCGTCTTGGGCCAGGAATTTCCAGGTGTCGGTGGGGGTGTTGCACTTTTTCAAGGAGGCTCTCAGGGTATCCTCGAAGCATTTCCTCTGCCCACCTGGGGCCCGCTTGCCGTGTCGGAGCTCTGTTTTGGGAGTCTTGTATCGGGCATGCGGACGATGTGGCCCGTGAAACGGAGCTGATCGAGCGTGGTCAGTGCTTTGATGCTGGGGATGTTGGCCTGAGTGAGAACACTGGCGTTGGTGCATCTATCCTGCCAATGGAATTGCAGGGTTTTGCGGACGCAGCATTGGTAGTATTTCTCAGTGCTTTAAGGTGCCCGCTGTACATAGTCCACGTCTCTGAGGCATATAGGAGGGCGGGTATCACCACTGCTTTGTAGACCATGAGCTTGATGCCGGGTTTGAGGTCCCGGCCTTCAAACACTCTCTTCCTCAGGTGACCGAAGGCTGCACTGGCGCACTGAAGGCGGTGTTGGACTTCATCATCAATGTCTCCCCTTGTTGCCAGTAGGCTCCCGAGGTATGGAAAATGGTCCACCTTGTCCAAGGCCACATCATGGATCTTGATAATTGGGGGGGTGGGCAGTACTGCCTGGCTGGGGCAGGTTGGTAGAGGACCTTTGCCTTATAGAGATTTAGTATAAGGCCCATACTCTCGTATGCTTCTGTGAAGGTGTTGACGATGGTTTGGAGTTCGACCTCCGAGTGTGCTCAAAGGCAAGTGTCATCTGCATACTGTAATTCAATGACAGAGGCTAGAACAACCTTGGATCTGGACTGAAGGCGATGGAGGTTGAACAATTTCCGGTTTGTTCTATAAATTAGCTCCACTCTAGCGGGGAGCTTATTGAGGCTGAGATGGAGGATTGCAGCAAGAAAGATCAAGCATTGGTGCGATGACACAGCCTTGTTTGACCCCGGTCCGTACGTGAATTGGGGCCTGTGGTGGATCCAGATTGCATGTCATCGTGAAGCAGGCAGAGAATGGTGACAAACGTTTGAGGGCAGCCGAATTTGAGGAGGAAACTCCATAATCCCTCATGGTTGACAATGTCGAAGACCTTTGTGACACCAAAGAAGGCCAAGTACAGAGGTTGGTGCTGCTCCCTGCATTTCTCTTGAATTTGGCGCGCGGTGAAGATCATATCCACTGCGATAATTACAGAGGAGTTTCCCTGTTGTCTACCACAGGGAAAGTCATCGCAAGAATCCGCCTCAATCGCTTTCTCCCAGTGACTGAAGTGCTCCTCCCAGAGTCGCAATGCGGGTTCTGTCTATTAAGGGGCACAATGGAAATAATTAGGAACGCCACAGTAGCAGTACTGGCAATCCCACTACCTCATAAATCATGAGCAAAAGGCCCAGAAACTGGTTACTCGCGAGTTGCGAGACTTTGCCCATCATTCCGACTGAGGGCGGTAACCTTCCGGGGCGTGGACTTTTAGCACCCGGCCCAAAGGTCCTGTCCCCGACGTGGAATAGGGCCGTGCGTCCCTCACAGGAAGCGGAGCGCTGTCTCCGGTGCTGTCACAGGTGTCCGCTTCATTGGAGTGGCACTCCCGGGGTGATAGCACGGCGCTGAGGAGGACAGTGCTACGCAGGTGCTCCACGTGACGCGCTACAACGCCCCTCCGCTTCAATTAAAGGGGCGGGCCACTGCGCACTCTGTACGCCCTTTAGTGGCCAGCCACCGGGCCACCAGTGACGCGATCGATCGGGCCAGAGGCTCAGCAGCCTAAACAGAGTGCCGGGCTGCTTGATGGCGGACCAGTCGACGCGAAGGCCGCCATTGTGGGGCCGACGCAAGAGTCGGCCGACAAAATAAGACTGCGAGCTAAGTGGCCTCCCTTTTGAGGAGCATCCCGGCGGGTGATGTTCGCTAGCTTCACGCCCTGTGCATGTGGCTCTTTTCAGGCATCAGCTGAGGACATGTGCTCTATTTCTCAGTACGCCACTCATCGCTGCCTTCGACAGGTAACCGAAGCACTGTATGCACACCGGATGGAAGTTATAAACTTCCCAATGACCAGGGAGGCACAGAGTGACAGGGCTTTGGGACTTGCACGCATTGCCGGGCTTCCCCAAGGTGCAGAGTGCTGTTGACTGTACCCATATTGCCCTGCGAGCACCATTACAGGAGACGGAGGTTTACCGAAACCGTAAGGGATTTCACTCCCTCAACCTGCAGCTCGTATGCGACCAGACACAGTGAGTGCCAACTTTCCAGGGAGCATCCATGAGGCGCACATCTTGCGTGAGAGCACTGTGTCTGACCTGTTGACGTCTGAGCCACCAGGTAAATGCTGGATACTGGGGGACAAAGGGTACGGCCACGCCACCTGGCTCTTGACCCCCCCCCCCCTGCGGAACCCTCAGATAGAAGCCGAGCAACGATATAATAAGAGCCATATAGCCACACGTAATATTATCGAAAAGACAATTGGAGTGCTGAAGCAGCGCTTTCGATGCATGGTCCACTCGGGAGGCAGGCTGCAATATCACCCTGAGCAGGTTGCTCAGTTCACAGTGGTGTGCTGCATGTTGCATAATTTAGCAATCATGCGGGGACAGGAATTGCCACAGGGGAGTGTGGGACCACCTGACCCCTGAAATCACGGGTAAAAAGTTTCTCCGAGAGAAAAAAAATTGCGCATGCAAGAAATTCGATCTGGATCGACTACAATGTTACCTTCCGCCCATTGCACACCGCTCGCGTACCGCCGGCATACCGCCGAAACAAAATCGACCAACATTGCACTCTTCGGTCTCGGCGGTATGCCAGCGGTTTGAAACAACGCACCACCGGTATACCACCGAGAGATGGGCGGATCTTATGTAATGACCAATTTCGGGCCCAAAGGGTAAATGCGAATCTGGAACTCTCCAAAAAACTGTTGAGGCTGGGGGGTCAATTGAAAATTTCAAAACTGAGATAAAGGTTTTTAAGGTTGTGGAACCAAAGCGGGTAGGTGGAGTTAAGATACAGATCAGTCATAATCTAATTGAATGGAATAGGCTCGATGGGGCTGAATGGCCACCTCCTGTTCCGATGATCTCAAATTTAATACAGACTTTCAATGTTTTGTCAGTCGCCCCGAATCATAATCAAAGGATAAGGGGTAAGCCATTTAGGACCGAGATGAGGAGAAACTTCTTCACCCAGAGAGTGGTGAACCTGTGGAATTCTCTACCACAGAAAGTTGTTGAGGCCAATTCACTAAATATATTCAAAAAGGAGATAGATGTAGTCCTTACTACTAGGGGGATCAAGGGGTATGGCGAGAAAGCAGGAATGAAGTACTGTAGTTGCGTGTTCAGCCATGAACTCATTGAATGGCGATGCAGGCTCGAAGGGCCGAATGGCCTACTCCTGCATCTATTTTCTATGTTTCTATGTTTCCATCTCTCTCAAGTTCAACTTCAACATTTTGGGGACATTTTAACCAGGACTCTCTTCGAGTATTCTTACTTCTTTCAGAAAAATGGAGACCTGCGGTGTAACATATGCACCTGTGAGGATGCTCACAAGTTTGTAGAGCTGTTGATGGAGTGCACTCTACGTGGGAGTCCTCCCACTATTTATCGGGGACTTGGCCTGGAGGGTGGTGCACGGAGCAGTCCCATGCAATAAATTTTTAAGTCAGTTCACGGGCTCCCAGGCCACCTGCAATTTCTGCGGTCTGGGAGAGTCCGTGTTCCATGTTTTTACAGAATGTGCGAGGTTGCAGCCCCTGTTCCATTATTTGAAGGGGCTGCTCCTCAAATTCTGGTTGCACTTCAGTCCCACACTCCTGATCTTGGGGCATCCTGTGCGCAGCGGAGCGGGTAGGTCCGAGGGCCTCCTCGTAGGACTGCTCCTTGGCACGGCCAAGGGGGCCATCAGCCGGTCCAGGCAGCGGGCGGTCGAGGGGGTTGTTCAGCCTGACTGCCTGCCTCTCTTCCGTGCGTACATCCGAGCCAGGGTGTCCCTGGAGATGGAGCACGCGATGTCCACCGGTACGCTCGCGGCCTTCCGCGAGAGGTGGGCACCAGAGGTACTGGAGTGCATCATCACCCTTGGCAACCAAATTTTAATTTGATTTTATATGTTTTAAAGTTTAATTTGCTTTTATTGCCGGATTTTAGTGTCCCCCCAGTCAGGGGGCACTTGTATAATTTGCCTCTCGGTGCCCTAAAAAACCCACAAAAAACCCCCACAAAAATCCCCCCCCCAAAAAAAAACAAATAAAAACAAATAAAAACACAAAAAGGGCAGCTGAAAATGTTTGGAGTGTCCCCCTGCCCCCTTTAATAAGGGGGCACTTGATTTAACATTTATTTTTGTTTTGCAACAAGAGTTGTCGTGCTGTGAAAAAGGGCACTTGAAAAGTGTTGGAGTGTCGCCCCCCCCGCCCTCTTTTAATAAGGGGGCACTTTGATTTACTGTTTATTTTGTTTCAGCACAAAAGAGTTGTAGAGCTGTTGCTGGAGTGCTCTCTATGCGGGAGTCCTCCCACTATTTATTGGGGACTTGGCCTGGAGTGTGGTGCACGGAGCAGTCCCATGCACTAAATTTTTAAGTAGGTTCACGGTCTCCCAGGCCGCCTGCAATTTCTGCGGTCTGGAAGAGTCCGTGTTCCATGTTTTTACGGAATGTGCGAGGTTGCAGCCCCTGTTCCATTATTTAAAGGGGCTGCTCCTCAATTTCTGGTTGCACTTCAGTCCCACACTCCTGATCTTTGGGCACTCTGTGCGGAGGGGAGCGGGTAGGTCCGAGGGCCTCCTCGTAGGACTGCTCCTGGGCACGGCCAAGGGGGCCATCAGCCGGTCCAGGCAGCGGGCGGGAAAGGGGGTCGTTCAGCCTGACTGCCTCCCTCTCTTCCACAGGGTGTCCCCGGAGATGGAGCACGCAGTGTCCATCGGTACGCTCGTGGCCTTCCGTGAGAGGTGGGTGCCGGAGGGACTGGAGTGCATTGTCACCCCCGGCAACCAAATTTTAATTTGATTTAAGTTTACCGTCCAAAGTTCAATTTGTTTAATTTTGTCGGTTTTAGTGCCCCCTCCCCCTTTAATCAGGGGACACTTGTATTAATGTTATCACCTAAAATAGTTGTAGAGCTGTTGCATTGTAAGTGGCTTAGCCAGTCATGTGATGTTCAGATGTCTCAATAAAACCCCAATCAGTTCGGTCGAGGCCATCCACGATGTGACACGACGTGAGCCTAATGGATGAACTGGCAGTGTGTTGTGTGATTGTCAAGCCTTTGTTAATAAACCAACGAGCTCTTGATATCAATGTGTTGCTATGAATTGTTAAGCAAAGAGCCCATGAAACAAATACATTAGAAGCGGGGATAAAGCTACACTTCAAACGTGGACAGTATTTCGAACCATCGCAGTTACGTTTATTTGTGGTGTCTTTTGCCATCAACTCGGAGGTAACCCAAGAGGAACAGCAAGGACTGATGTTTCTGACATCTGGACACATTGTATACAATGCTTGTTTCTGGATCCCGTACTGTCAGACAGATGGTTTAGGCAAGTAGGAGTGTATAGGAAAATTAAGTCATCAATCTCCCTGAACAACAGGGCAACATTCCTTTGTAAAACACTAACTACTCTGCTAATGTCGAACTAATGACGAGGAACACACTTCAGAGGCACATACTGGGCACGTACAGAGCCACTTGGCTTTCCTAGGATAAATGCTTACTTTCTTTCTTTGTTAGTTCCCCCCTCACCCTCTGCACTCCTCCCCCTACCACCCCCTCCCTCACCTCCTGCCCCTGCCCCCTTACAAGTTCTTAATCGTGATGAGCTTCAGTTCCCGAGGTGGCCTGCAGACCCGCCGTTCCTTCCATGCCATAAGTGTCAGCTGTGGCTCAGTGGGTAGCGCCCTTGTCTCTGAGTCGGAAAGTTGTGGGTTCAAAGACCCGCTCCAGCAGCTCGAGCTCAAAAATCTGATGCTCCGATACAGTGCTGAGGGAGTGCTGCCGTGATTCAGGTGAGCTGCTAAACCGACGCCCCATCTGCTGTGTCAGCTGGACGTAAAGGTTCCCATGACACTATTTATAAGAAGAGCAGGGGAGTTATCCCTGGTGTCCTAGCCAACTTTTATCCCTCAATCAACATCACATTGCTGTTTGTGGGAGCTTGCTGTGCACAAATTGGCTGCCGCGTTTCCCACATTACGACAGTGGCTGCACTTCAAAAAATACTTAATTGAACTGTAAAGCACTTTGTGATGCCCAGTGGTTGTGAAAGGCGCTATATAAATGCAAGTATTTCTTTCTTTACTTATTTCTTACCCGACCCAAGAGGCCATTCTTAATTTGAGACTGGAGCAGGGCTGTGAGTAGGAGAGAGGGTCATGGCGGAACTCAGTCCAGCCCTTACTCAATGTTCACATACCTGGGACGTTCAAGAAATAGGAGCAGGAGTAGACCATACGGCCCCTCTATCCTGCTCCGCCATTCAATATGATCGTGGTTGAAATTCTACCTCAACTCCACTTTCCCTCCTATCCCTGTATCCCTTGATTCTCTTAGTGCCCAACCATCTGTCGATCTCGGTCTTGAATACACTCAATGACTGAGCATCCACAGCCATCTGCGGTAGAGAATTCCGAAGACTCACCACCCTCTGAGTGAAGAAAATGCTCCTCATCTCAGTCCTACATGGCCTGCCCCTTTTCCGGAGATTTTAATACCTCGTTCTAGACTCTCCAGCCAGGCGAAACAACCTCTCAGCATCCTGCGTCTTGCAAGCAGGAACAACAAGTCCCGCCTGCTCTCCACCGAATCCTGTCCCACCCCTCCCACCAACCCAAGGGCACTAGGGCAATTTTGCCATTAATTTACAAGCCTGGCTGAGATCTGCTCATTCAACATAGACCAGTTAATTGAAACTGGAGTCATCCTGCCCCCCCAAGCTGAGCAGCAAACCACATGGGCTATCGTGGAACCTTAATTATTAACTTCAGTCTTCTCAGTTACTGAAATTGTCATTTGTGCATTCTATCATTTTGTGCCATTCTTGACATTCAATGTTGCTCTACATCCATCAGGCAAGGGCCACTGATTGTAAAGCCTCTGAAGATCATGTCCATCACTGTGAGATTTTGTGTTCTTGTTGTGGAAACATAGAATGATATGGCACAAAAGGAGGCTTTTTGACAATGCTATCCAATTGGTCCAACCTCCCTCTGCTCTTTCCCCAAAGCAATCCCTTTCAAGTATTTATCCAATTCTCTTTTGAAAGTTAATTGAACCCACAACCTTCTGACTCAGAGGCGAGGGTGCTACCCACCGAGCTACCCGCTGACACTTAACGGGCTGGTGATCCGCAATCCAGGGACTTGAGCACAAAACCTAGGCTGACAGTCCAGTCCAGTGCAGCGTGGAGAGTGCACAGCACTTTTCGAAGAAGCAGGGGAGTTATCCCTGGTGTCCTGGTGCCAATATTTATCCCTCAATCAACGTCACTAAAAAAACAGATTGTCTGGTCATTATTACACTGTTGTTTGTGGGAGCTTGCTGTGCGCAAATTGGCTGCCGCGTTTCCCTGGATTACAACAGTACTTCATTGGCTGTAAAGTGCTTTGATGCGTCCAGTGATCGGGAAAGGTGCTCTATAAATCCAAGTCGTTCTTCTTTCTCCTGATTTTTATTTCCACTAACTTCAACGGAAATTTAAAAATCGGGACTCATGTAAAACGGGCTGCCGATTTGTTATCGCACGTTTTATATTGTCGCGCAAGTTCGAGATCTAACTCACTGCGTTTCAAACTTAATTCTGTGCCTTGGACGTTAGCCCAGCATTTCGGTTTCTGTACAAGATAACAGAGCCCACAAAGGATGCCCCCATTGTGCACAAATGAAGCACACTGCTCTTTAGAAAAGGTTGAGTCTTCCTTTAGCCTTATCCCCCACAGGGCTTAATGTACCATATCAAGGCGTTCAACCTTACTGCAGTTCTCCCGCTGACACTGAAGCTGCTGATGGGAATATGGCCCTTGGCTGAAACACAAAACTCATTTTTTTTTTAATGTGGTGAGGTTGTGGTTAAAAATTCCAATCGTCCATGAAGGCAAAAGAAAACAGGAGCTAGACCCCTTTGCTCCCTTGAAAGATAGTCATTCCAACGAGACGATTAATCAGAAGAATTATCCGTGATACAATTAGATGGCGGTGTGTTGAAGTACAGCATGTGGTGGGATTGCCTGCTGTGAGAGGGAAGTCTCCAGGTTAACGCAGGGATCATTAAGCTATAACTGTGTACACATATCCAGGGACTTGGTATGTTAATGCTCCATTTACCTTGGAAGGGATTGGCAATGTTTTCTGCAAACAGTATTCATTAAAAAAAAAGCTTACAGTGCAACTGGTATTCAGCCCTGTGTGGAGTTTACTTCTGTTGTGTCAGTGGTTTCACATCCATTTCATTTTTGTTTGTATTTTCACTCTGGTGCCAAAGTGTTTATGAACATTGGGCGAGAAACTGATATCCTGATCACCACCTGGCAGCGCCGGTGATGTGCGAAAAATGGCGACCGCCACTCTTGAGCCAGCTGGAGGCGGTCTCGTTGGCAGCCGCCATATTGGTCGCCGCTGGTAACCAACAGTGCCCTTAAAAAAATGGCAGCATGATGATCTCAGTCAGCGTGCAATATTGCCTTATTTCGACCCCACCGCTCCAGTCAGCACTGGGTCTTAAGCACACCAGGTTAACCCGGTGCGCAAGTGGGCTGACAGACGCTGATAGGGCGATATCTGCAGCTGTTAAAGGGACACGCACATCAATCAGGTAAGTTTGAATGGAAGGGTTTAGACATGTTTTTTTTTTATGTTATTCAAGTGGTATCTTGCTGCAATAGATGTGAAATGTTTTAAAAATGTTTTGGGAGAGCTGCTGGTCGCTTGCAAAGGCTCGGATGGTAAATGAACACCTTTGCGGAGACAGAACATGCTGCAACTCATCATCACAGGCCGTTCCTCGTATTGAGGATGCAATACTCAGCAGGTCACGCAACAACTATTTTGTTGTAAAACAATAAATAATTAAATCAAGTGCCCCCTGATTAAAGGGGGAGGGCACTAAAACCGACAAACTTAAACGAATTAAACTTTAGACATTATGCGGTTCAAATTAAAATTTGGTTGCCGGGGGTGATGATGCATTCCAGTTCCTCCGGCACCCACCTCTCGCGGAAGGCCGCGAGCGTACCCCATGCTACATCTCCAGAGACACCCTGGCTCAGATGTAACCGCGGAAGAGAGGCACAGGTCACGCTACATCTGTGGATTTCACGTCTCATGTTGACATGTTTCCTGACCAACTGAATATATGCAGCATTTTGTGCTGTCATTTCACACTTACAGCATCCGCTTGCATTGGGAAGAGGAAGACACAGAAGAGGAGGAAGCCGAGGAGGAGGGAGCTAAAGAGGAGGAATCAGATGGAAGGATGCTTGCCAGACAGCCCCTTTGTGGCCGGGGTATCCGGGATGGAATCATCCACTGGCTGGGTAGGCTGCATTTCTTGGGTGTGTGAAATGAGGAAGGCACAAGGGAGGGCAGGAAGCCTGGAGGGCTAGTGCATGCCAGAAGGATGATAACGTACGTGGATACCCGCATCTTGTATCCATTCAGCCTCACCGCTGGTCAAGGGCTCAGCCATGCCTCTCCCTAGAATGGCATGCTCCGTCTCCTCCAAGCGGGTGAGCTGAGGCTAGGATTGGGAGGTGTGCCTCGCGAAAGGTGCTGATTGTTGGTAGGTGAGGGATTCATGGTCTGCTTTGAGCAGTGTGTGAGGCTCGTGGTTCAGTTGGTAGGTGATTTCTTTTGAAGATGCATTCACTGACCTGGTCTAAGGTTGTTGGGTTAAAAGAAGACGTCTCTTCTTCAAGGTGCACTCCCCTGATATAAGGAATCGACATCCGCCCATATAGCGACCACAGAATCACTCAGACCAAACCTCGGTTCAACTGTTTTTTATTCAAGCATGCAGGGGAAGAGTTCAGGAATGAACCTTCAAAGAACAATGGTTTCATCCACCGTTATACAGTTTCCGTGGTGTGTGACCCTCCTGCAAAACCTTCGATGACCACCGGTTGGTTTACAGCTGATTTACGAAGCTATATTGATTCATTAACCCTTATCAGACTGGCTGCTGAGTTGTTTTGCAACCTCGCCATCTCAACCTTAGTTGGAATGTGTTGCTCCACAGTCTTAACCTTGCTGTGGCATTTCCAGCTTGGTCTGCAGTTTTTAAAGATAAATGCACAAGCAAAGCTATTCATTTTAACCTGATTCCATGCCATTTCCTATCATTCTGCACCAAAGTTCAACACATCAAGCTTTGCTTTTTAGCTTCTCTCCATTTTAAAACCCATTTGTAAACGAGTTTTACATAAAATCTGTCAATAGGCGATATATTACAATCCCTACCGTGAGGTGGAGGACCGCCAGACTCCTCACAGCCTCCAATACTGATAAGCCCTTTAATCTGGACCATTTTATATGTCCGATCAATTCACTACCTTCAGTAGCACTTCAGTGACCATCTGTCTGTCTACTTCCACTTTGGTGACATCTTATCCCCTGACAATACTCTACCCCCTTACAGAGATCATGAAGGTTCTTTGGACGCTGGAGCCAGGTGGTGGGGGAGACATTTGGGCAGTGACGGCCTTAGTAATGTACTCCCACATTGTTCTTCCTGGACGGCCTCCTGGCCCCTGTGGGTAGAGGGCCAGTCTTGCAGTGTTGACCCACTGCAAAAGCCATTTATCATCGCTGGGTCAACATCCTGGAACTCTCTCCCGAACAGCACTGTGGGAGCACCTTCACCGCATGGACTACAGCGGTTGAAGAAGGTGGCTCACCACCACCTTCTCAAGGGCAATTAAGGATGGACAATAAATGCTGGTCTTGCCAGCAATGCCCACATCCCATGAATGAATACATTAAAAAAATTAAAAACTGAAGGGAATTTAAGCCTTAACTATGCAACCTTTCCTCCCAATTTAATCCTCTTAACCCTGGTATCATTCTGTTGTGTCTGCACTACACCACTTCCAGGGCCAATATATCCTCCTGAGGTACAGTACCCACAACTGAACACAGTACTCTAAATGGGGTCTAACCAGAGCTTAATATAACTGTAAATAACTTCTGATCCTTTGCAATACAGATGATTTGAGATAAAGGCTAACATTCCATTAAACTTTTAAAATATAATTTACAGTGTCAGCTGTGACGCAGTGGACAGTTCTTTAGCTTCTGAGTCAGATGGTTGTTGTGGTGTCCCTGCACCTTACTACAAACTCACACGAGGCATGTATTGCAGACACGGTCACTCTGTGACCTTAACCTTTATTCCCAGGGCCAAGGAGTGCTGACCCTGGGTGGGACCTCCCCTTTTATACCTGGAAACCCAGGTGAGGAGTGTCTCCCACAAGTTCACCCCCTGTGGCCAGGGTGTGCATTTCTAGGGTATAAGTACAGTGTACAGGAGTTGCATGAAGGTTACAGTTACGTGAAGATTACCATTGCATGATGGTTACATACATGACATCACCTCCCCCCTTACGTCTTTTCAGGTGGTCGACGCTCTCTCGTGGAGTGCCGCAGTTGTGGCTCTGGTGTCTGAGCCTCGGCACGCATCTCTGTCACCTGAGGTGATTCCGGCCTGTCCGGGCTAGCCGCAGGGACTGTGCGTGCTGAGGACTCTCTTTGTTGCTCGTGCGCTGGCAGTGATGTGGGTGACATCTCATGCTCTTCTTCAGGTTCCTCAGTGTCTGTGCTGAACCTTTTCTTTACTTGGTCCAAGTGTTTGCGGCATATCTGCCCATTGTTTAGTCTGACCACTATGACCCTATTCCCTTCTTTGCCAGTTACAGTGCCCTCAAGCCACTTGGGTCCCAAAGCATGGTGAAGAACAAATGCTGGGTCATCCATTTCTATACACCTCCCCCTTGAGTTTTGATCATGGAGCTCGGTTTTGGACTGGCGCTTGCCCTCAACAATGTCTGCCAGGGCTGGGTGGATGAGGGATAGCCGCGTTTTAAGCGTGCGTTTCATGAGGAGTTCCGCTGGCGGGACTCCCGTGAGTTAGTGCGGGCGGGACCTGTAGGCCAGTCGGAGGCGCGATAGGTGATGCTGAAGGGAGGGTCCTTGGATACGGAGCATACCCTGTTTTATGACTTGGACCGCACGTTCCGCCTGGCCATTGGAAGCCGGCTTGAACGGCGCTGTCCGGACGTGTTTGATACCATTGCCCAACATAAACTCCTGGAATTCATGGCTGGTGAAACACGGGCATTTGTCGCTGACCAGGATGTCCAGTAAGCCGTGGGTCGCGAAAACCGTTCGCAAACTCTTCACGGTGATGGATGTCGTGCACGAGTTTAATATGATGCACTCGATCCATTTCGAGTATGCATCGACAACGATTAGGAACATTTTCCCCATGAACAGGCCCACGTAGTCTACGTGAATACGTGACCATGGCCTGGTGGGCCAGGGCCACGGGCTGAGTGGGGCCTCCCTGGGGGCATTGCCCAGCTGGGCACACGTCGTGCACCTGCGAACCCAGTGTCCAGGTCTGAGTCAATCCCCGGCCACCATACATGTGACCGGGCAATGGCCTTCATTAACACGATGCCAGGGTGCTCGCTGTGGAGTTCCCTAATGAACGCTTCCCTTCCTTTCTGGGGCAAGACTATTCGGCTGCCCCATAGCAGGCAGTCGGCTTGGATGGAGAGCTCATCCATCCATCTCTGCAACGGTCCGACCTCCTCGGGGCACGCCCTGTATGCGGGCGCCCAATCCCCAGTCAGGACACATTTCTTTATCATGGATAGGAGGGAGTCTCTGTTGGTCCAGAGTTTGATCTGGCGGGCTGTGATGGGGGAGCCTGCGGTTACAAAAGCCTCAATTGCCATGACCATCTCAGCGCTCTGCTCCGATGCCCCTTCGGTGGTGGCCAGTGGGAGCCTGCTGAGTGTGTCAGCGCAATTTTCGGTGCCTGGCCAGTGCCGTATGGTGTAGTCATATGCAGCCAGCGCGAGGGCCCATCACTGTATGCGAGATGACACATTGGCATTGGCAGCCTTGCTGTCGGACAACAAGGATGTTAACGGCTTGTGGTCCGTCTCTAGCTCGAATCATCTGCCGAAAAGGTACTGGTGCATCTTTTTCACACCGTAAACCCAAGCGATTGCTTCCTTTTCGACCATGCCGTATCCACGCTCTGCCTGGGAGAGTGAGCTGGAGGCATAAGCCACCGGTTGGAGTCAGCCGTCATCAGTAACCTGCTGCAACACGCACCCAACCCCGTAGGATGATGCATCGCACGTTAAAACCAGTTTTTACAAGGGTCATACAAAGTCAACAGTTTGTTAGAACACAGCAGGTTCCTCGCCTTATTGCAAGCCCGTTCTTGACAATCCCCTGAAAGCAATTCACAACCTTTACGCAGGAGCATGTGTAACAGCTCCAACAATGTGCTTAAGTTTGGAAGAAAGTTCCCTAAATAGTTCAAAAGTCCCAGGAATGATCGCAACTCCGACGTGTTGCCGGGCCTGGGCGCCCGACGGATCATCTCCGTTTTTGATTCAGTGGGCCGGATCCTGACTGCGGCAACCCTCCTGCCCAAAAACTCGATCTCGGGCCAAAAACACACACTTGGCCTTTTTCAGCCGCAAGCCTACCCGGTCCAGTCGGCATCGCACCTCCTCCAGGTTGTGGAGGTGTTCCTCGGTGTCTCGACCCGCTATAAGGATGTTGTCTTAGAATACGATTGTTCCAGGAATGGATTTGAGCAAGCTTTCAGTGTTTCTCTGAAAGATGGCTGCCGCCGAACAGATGCCAAACGGACACCTGTTGTAGATAAATAATCCTTTGT
Source organism: Pristiophorus japonicus (assembly GCF_044704955.1). Taxonomy (NCBI): domain Eukaryota; kingdom Metazoa; phylum Chordata; class Chondrichthyes; family Pristiophoridae; genus Pristiophorus; species Pristiophorus japonicus. Next base: position 14,887,290 of record NC_091980.1, on the reverse strand, counting down.
GTGTCGTGATGGTGGTCAGAAGCTTGGATTCTTCAGCCAGTTCCTGAGTCATGTAGGCCGAAGTGAGGTCCAGCTTCGTGAACAGCTTGACACCTGCCAGCGTGGCAAAAAGGTCCTCCGCTTTCAGGAGCGGGTATTGGTCTTGCAGCGACACGTGGTTGATGGTGGCTTTGTAGTCGCCACAAATCCTAACCGAGCCATCTGCTTTAAGGACAGGAACGATGGGACTTGCCCAGTTGCTGAATTCAACGGCCGAGATTATGTCCTCTCTGAGCAGCCTGTCCAATTCACTTTCAATTTTCTCACGCATCACATACGGCACCGATCTGGCTTTGTGGTGCACTGGTCTGGCGTCCAGAGTGATGCGTATCACTACTTTAGTGCCCTTGAACGTTCTGACACCGGGTTGAAAGAGTGACCTGAATTTTTGTAGGACCTGTGAGCAAGAACTCCGCTCCACAGACGAAATGGCGTGCACATCCCCCCATTTCCAATTAATTTCAGGTAGCCAACTCCTCCCCAAGAGCGCGGGGCCATTTCCTGAGACGATCCAGAGTGGCAGCCGGTTCTGTGATCCATTATGTGTTACCATCAAGTTTGCACAGCCCAGCACTTGGATGATCTCTTGGTATACATCCATAGCTGCATCTCAATGCGTTCCAGTTTGGGCCTGCTAGCTCTGTGTGGCCATAGTCTCTCAAATTGTTGGGCACTCATAAGTGACTGGCTAGCTCCCATATCCAGCTCCCTGTGCACCGGGACACCATTCAATAAAACTTTCATTATCATGGGTGGTGTTTTAGTGTATGAGCTGTGGATGTCAGCCACATGAACCCGCTGAACTTCAGCATCCATGGCTTTTCCCCAGGCATCATCCTGCATTGCAGACCTCTCGTCTGGTTCCTCTGTCTCACAGATTAGCCTCGCTACAGCCTTTTTGCACATCCTGGCCAAGTGTCCAGTGCCGTTACAAATCCTACAAGTATATTGCTGAAACCTGCTGCTTTTCACAGTATGTCTACCCCCGCACCTCCAGCAGGAGCTGAGATTGTTGTTAACAAAGGGACTTTTACCAGGCATTCCTCTCTGATTGCCCATTTGGTTGTTTCGAAGCACTCTGATGGTGGGTGTTAATGGTCCCATCACGGGACGCATTGTTCCTCGTGATGGCGTGAATTGCCGATCCCCTTTCCATTGTCCCTGTTGTGGGCCCAACCTAGAGCCTGTTGCTGCCTGGGCGGTTTCGAAATGCCCTTGCCTGCCTGCCTAAGGGTTCCCGAGCCACGTTCACAATGTTAACTCTCTGGTCCATCGCCACGTTGGGACCAGGGCTGCGTGCGTAAATTAGCTTGGTCTCCTCTTCCCCTGTCATGAAGGTCTGAGCTATCAACGGCGCCCCTTCTAAAGTCAAGTCCTTAGTCTTTATGAGATTCCTGAAAATCCCAGCATGAGTAATGCCCTCAGTGAAGAAATCCCTTAACATTTCCCCCCTGCAGGCGTCTGTGAACTTACAGAGACAGGCCAAGCGCCACAGGTCCGCAACGAAGTCTGAGACGTTTTGTCCCTCCCGATGCCGGTCGGTGTGTGTAGAACCAGTGCCGGGCCATGTGTACGCTACTCACCGGCTTGACATGCTCACTGATCAACTGGCTGAGCTCTTCAATGGACTTGTTCGCTGGCTTTTAGGGTGCGAGCAGGTCTTTCATCGGCGTATACGTCTGTGGTCCGTAGCTGGTCAGTCGATGCGCCCTCCGCTTTTCAGCCGCTGTTGCTCCCAGCCAGTCTTTCATGACAAAGCTCTGTTGGAGTCATTCCACGAAGTCCTCCCAGTCCTCACCCACACAGTAACGTTCCTCTGTGCTAACGGTGGCCATCCTCGTGGTTCGATGATTCCCGTTTCCTCATCGCCAAATGTGGTGTGCCTGCACCTTACTACAAATTCACACGAGGCATGTATTGTAGACACAGTCACTCTGTGACCTTAACCTTTATTCCCAGGACCAAGAAGTACTAACCCTGGGTGGGACCTCCCCTTTTATAACTGGAAACCCAGGTGAGGAGTGTCTCCCACAAGTTCACCCCCTGTGGTCAGGGTGTGCATTTCTAGGGTATAAGTACAGTGTACAGGAGTTGCATGAAGGTTGCAGTTACATGAAGATTATCAATGCATGATGGTTACATACATGACATGTGCAATAAAGGTACAGCAGTTATCATTGGTGACTTTAATCTACATATTGATTGGGCTAACCAAACTGGTAGCAATGCGGTGGAGGAGGATTTCCTGAAGTGTATTTGGGATGGTTTTCTCAAACAATATGTGGAGGAACCAACTAGAGAGCTGGCCATCCTAGACTGGGTGATGTGTAATGAGAAAGGACTAATTAGCTATCTTGTTATGCGAAGCCCCTTGGGGAAGAGTGACCATAATATGGTAGAATTCTTTATTAAGATGGAGAGTGACACAGTTAATTCAGAAACTAGCTCCTGAACTTAAGGAAAGGTAATTTCGATGGTTTGAGGCGTGAATTGGCTAGAATAGACTGGCAAATGATACTTAAAGGGTTGACGGTGGATAGGCAATGGCAAACATTTAAAGATCACATGGATGAGCTTCAGCAATTGTACATTCCTGTCTGGAGTAAAAATAAAACGGGGAAGGTGGCTCAACCGTGGCTAACAAGGGAAATTAAGGATAGTGTTAAATCAAAGGAAGAGGCATATAAATTGGCCAGAAAAAGCAGCAAACCTGATGACTGGGTGAAATTTAGAATTCAGCAGAGGAGGACAAAGGGTTTAATTAAGAGGAGGAAAATAGAGTACGAGAGGAAACTTGCTGGGAAAGTAAAAAACTGACTGAAAAAGCTTCTGCAGATATGTGAAGAGAAAAAGATTAGTGAAGACAAACGTAGGACACTTCAGTTGGATTCAGGTGAAATTTTAATGGGGAACAAAGAAATGGCAGACCAGTTGAACAAATACTTTGATTCTGTCTTCACGAAGGAAGACACAAATAACCTTCTGGAAATACTCGGAGACCGAGGGTCTAGTGAGAAGGAGGAACTGAAGGATATCCTTATTAGGCGGCAAATTGTGTGAGGGAAATTGATGGGATTGATAGTCTGCATCGCAGAGTACTTAACGAAGTGGCCCTAGAAATAGTGGATGCATTGGTGATCATTTTCCAACAGTTTGTCGACTCTGCATCAGTTTCTATGGACTGGAGAGTTGCTAACGCAACACCACTTTTTAAAAAGGGAGGGAGAGAGAAAACAGGTAATTATAGATCGATTAGCCTGACATCAATCGTGGGGAAAATGTTGGAATCAATTATTAAGGATGAAATAGCAGCACATTTGGAAAGCAGCAACAGGATCGGTCCAAGTCAGCATGGGTTTATGAAAGGGACATCATACTTGACAAATCTTCTGGAATTTTTTGAGGATGTAACTAGTAGAGTGGACAAGGGAGAACCAGTGAATATGGTGTATTTGTACTTTCAAAAGGCTTTTGATAAGGTCCCAAACAAGAGATTGGTGTGCAAAATCAAAGCACATGTTATTGGGGGTAAGGTACTGACGTGGATAGAGAACTGGTTGGCAGACAGGAAGCAGAGAGTCGGGATAAATGGGTAATTTTCAGAATGGCAGGCAGTGACTAGTGGAGTGCCGCAGGACTTGGTGCTGGGACCCCAGCTCTTTACTATGTACATTAATGATTTAGATGAAGGAATTGTGTGTAGTATCTCCAAGTTTGCAGATGACACTAAACTGGGTGGTGGTGTGAGCTGTAAGGAGGATGCTAGGAGGCTACAGGGTGACTTGGACAGGTTAGGTGAGTGGGCAAATGCAAATGCAGATGCAATATAATGTGGATACATGTGAGGTTATCCACTTTGGGGGCAGAAACACAACGGCAGAATATTATCTGAATGGCGGCAGACTAGGAAAAGGGGAGGTGCAATGAGACCTGGGTGTCATGGTTCATCAGTCATTGAAAGTTGGCATGCAGGTACAGCAGGCGGTGAAGAAGGCAAATAGTATGTTGGCCTTCATAGCTAGGGGATTTGAGTATAGGAGCAGTGAGGTCTTACTACAGTTGTACAGGGCCTTAGTGAGGTCTCACCTAGAGTATTGTGTTCAGTTTTGGTCTCCTAATCTGAGGAAGGATGTTCTTGCTATTGAGGGAGTGCAGTGAAGGTTCACCAGACTGATTCCCGGGATGGCTCGGCTGACATATGAGGAGAGACTGGATCAACTGGGCCTTTATGCACTAGAGTTTAGAAGGATGAGAGGGGATCTCATAGAAACATATAAGATTCTGACAGGACTGGACAGGTTAGATGCAGGAAGATTGTTCCCGATGTTGGGGAAGTCCAGAACCAGGGGACACAGTCTTAGGATAAGGGGTCGGCCATTTTGGACTGAGATGAGGAGAAACTTCTTCACTCAGAGAGTTGTTAACCTGTGGAATTCCCTAATGCAGAAAGTTGTTGATGCCAGTTCATTGGATATATTCAAGAGGGAGTTAGATATGGTCCTTACGGCCAAAGGGATCAAGGTGTATGGAGAGAAAGCAGGAAAGGGGTACTGAGGGAATGATCAGCCATGATCTTATCAAATGGTGGTGAAGGTTCGAAGGGCCGAATGGCCTACTCCTGCACCTAATTTCTATGTTTCTATGTACTGCCCCACCCCCATTAGCACCCTAACAAGACGCCAACTGAAAATCCAAACCTTTGGAATTAAATTACATGAGTTAGGATTAGTGCACGGACACTTAGTGCCCTTGACATTGTTATTTCCTTGGATGCTCTGATAATGACTCCACGAGACAATGTATTGTACTTGAACTGTAGTGACCTTAGTCCTTTATTGATAACTCCAGAGTGAGGATCACACCTGGTGGCCTGCCTTTTTTACTAGGCCAGGCACACCTGTACAGGTAAACTCCAAGTCTCCCACTGCTGTGCCCTCTGGTGGCACACCTTGTGATAGTACCAACAGAAGCCATGTAGGATACATGACAGAAATTCCTTAGTCTGCTTTTTTAATGGTGGCATTAGCCTGTTCAAAATAAATGCCTCTGTAAAATCAGGGCTTTCATACAACGACAGCAACAACTTGTATTTGTACAGCAACTTTAACGTAGTAAAATGTCTCAAGGCGCTTAATAGGAGTATTATCAGTGAAAAAATTTGACACCGAGCCACATGAGAAGAAATTAGGACAGGTGACCAAAAGCTTGGTCAAAGAGGTAGGTTTTAAAGAGCGACTTAAAGGAGGAAAGAGAGGTCGAGAGGCAGAGAGATTTAGGGAGGGAGTTCCAGAGCTTCGTGCCAAGGCACGGCCACCAATGGTTGAGCGATTGTAATCAGGGAAGCTCAAGAAGGCAGAATTAGAGGACTGCAGATATCTCGGGTGTCCTGGGGCTGAAGGAGATTACAGAGATAGGGAGGGGCAAGGCCATGGAGGGATTTGAAAATAAGGATGAAAGTTTCGAAATCGAGGCGTTGCTTAACTGGGAGCTGATGTAGATCAGCGAGCACAGAAGTGATAGTTGAATGAGACATAGTACGAATTAGGACACAGACAACAGAGTTTTGGATGACCTCAATTTTACGTAGGGTAGAATGTGGGAGGCCTGCTAGGAGTGCATTGGAAGAGTCAAGTCTAGAGGTAACAAAGGCATGGATGAGGGTTTCAGCGGCAGATGAGCTGAGGCACAGGGGTGGAGACGGGCAATGCCAAGTCCATAAGAAATAGAATCAGGAGTAGGCCATTTGGCCCCTCAAGCCTGCTCCACCATTCAATAAGATCATGGCTGATCTGATCATGGACTCAGCTCTACTTCCCTGCCCGCTCCCCATAACCCTTAACTCCCTTATCGCTCAAAAATCTGTCTATCTCCATCTTAAGTATATTCAATGATCCAGCCTCCGTAGCTCTCTGGGGCAGAGAATTCCACAGATTTACAATCTGAGAGAAGAAATTTCTCCTCATTTCAGTTTTATGGAGGTGGAAATATGCGGTCTTAGTTATGCTGCGGATATGTGGTCGGAAGCTCATTTCAGGATCAAATGTAACACCAAGGTTGCGAACAGTGTGGTTCAGTCTCAGACAGATGGTAGCGAGAGGGATGGAGTCAGTGGCCAGGGAATGCAGTTTGTGGCCGGGAACAAAGACAATGGCTTCGGTCTTCCCAATATTTAATTGGAGAAAATTTCAGCTCTTCCAGAACCATATCAGTGCATTCATTACATACAGGGTAATTTCAACTTTATATTTAATCAATTCTACCTCAGCACCTTGTATATATCAAAGAGTGGAAGTTATATTAATTATTCCCATTCATGCAGTATGTTATTCGCTGGGGATTTAAAAGTTAACTACAAATGTGATGAAATTGAAAAGTTTAAAAGATTATTTTCTCTACAGCAGCGGGGATGTAGGTCAGACATGGATAGGATTAGGAGCCAGTAATATTCTCTTCCAGGGAAAGATCCACATTCAAGGCTTTTATTGACTTTCATCGTTTTACGCATTGCCATATGCAGAATCGCACAAGAGTTGAAACAATTCTGCTGAAAAGTAAGAACCTAAGAAATAAGAGCAGGAGTAGGGAAACGGCCCCTCAAGCATGCTCCACCATTCAGTAAGATCATTGCTGATCAACTCCACTTTCCCGCCCTTTCCCATATTCCTTGATTCCCTTAGCGTCCAAAGATCTATCGGTCTCATTCATGAGTATGCTCATCGACTCAGCATCCACAGGCCTCTGGGGTAGAGAATTCCAAAAGATTCACAACCCTCTGAGTGAAGACATTTCTCCTCATCCTAAAATGGCAGGCCCCTTATCCTGAACCTATGACCCCTGGTTCTAGGCTCTCCAGCCAGGAGAAACAACCTCTCAGCATCTATTGCGTCAAGCCCTGTCAGAATCTTATCCATTTCAATGATGTTATGTGCTGTGAGTATGCTCAGAGGTTTGTAGAGCTCTTCTACTGTGAGTGGTTTAGCCAGTCATGTGATGTTCACAAGACTCAATAAAACCCCAGTCACTTGGGTCTAGGTCATCCACGGTGAGGTATGCAATTGTGAGCCTAGTGGATGAACTGGTACTATGTAGTGTGATTGTCAACCCTTTGTTAATAAACCAACTAGTTCTTAATATCAATGTGTTGCTATGAATTTTTAAGCAAAGAACCCATGAAGCAAATACATTAAAAATGAGATCACCTCCCTTTCTTCTAAAGTACAGAGAATATAGGCTCATTCTACTCAATTCTCTTCATAGGCCAACCTTCTCTTCCCAGGAATTGAAACCAATGGTATAAAGTCAGATCGGACTGCGGAGATGAAAAGAGAAAATGCTGGAAAAACTCATCAGGTCAGGCGGCGTCTGTGGAAAGAGAAACAGAGTTAACGTTTCAGGTCGATAAGCTTTCATCAGAACTGAAAAATGTTAGAGATCTAACAATTTGTAAGTAAATACAGAGGCAGGGAAGAAGTGGGGCTGGATGGCAGGAATGAACAAAAGGGAAGGCCTATGATAGGGTGGAGGGCAGGAGTGAGTAAATGACAAAAGAGATGATGGTGGGAGGCAAAAGGGGTGGTCATGGGACAAGTAGCGGAGCTGTAAATGGTAACAGCAGAACCATTGTCAGCATCTGCTGTCCAAAACAGTGGAAGCGGAGGTTATCATCTGAAATTGTTCAACTTAATGTTGATTCTGAAAGGTTGTAAGGTGCTTAATCGAAAGATGAGACACTTGTAATGTTTGCCTGTTTGTAGAGCTGTTGCATTGTGAGCGCTTACATTAACGTGATGTTCACAAGCTTCAATAAAACCCAGTTGGATCAATTGGGTCCAGGTCATCCACAGTGAGGTGTGCAGTTGTGAGCCTGGTGGATGAACTGGTAATGTGTAGTGTGATTGTTACACCTTTGTAAATCAACCAACTCGTTCTTAAGAGTGTTGCTAAGAATTCTTAAGCAAAGAACCCCTGAAGCAAAAACATTACAGCTCTGTTCCTCAATCTTCCGTTGAGCTTCATTGGAACAGTGTAGGAGGCCAAGGACAGAGAGGTCAAAGTGGAAGAGTGGCGGAGAATTAACATGGCAAGCGACCGGAAGCTCGGGATCATGCTTGCGGACTGATGTTCAGAGGTGTTCAGAGGTATTCAGCAAAGATATCACCCAACCTGCATTTGGCCTCCCCAGTGTAGAGGAGACTGCATTGGTCTAATGATACAAAGCTAGGTGGGATAGTAAGCTGTGAGGGGAACAGAAAGAGTCTACAAAGGAATATAGATAGACTAAGGTGCAGATTTTCGGCCTCTTTGCACTCCATTTTTTGCCCCGGAGTGGCGGCAGTGGCAGCGGTGAGGTGTTCTGGGCGGGCGGCCAGCCTCCAGCGCCCCGTGGCGATCCTCGGGTCGGGTTTAGCGGCGCCGTGGAATAGCACCGCCGGGAAGAGCTGTGCCCGATGTGCAATGCCCCTGGTTGTGACACCAGCGTGAGTGTTGAATCTTGCCCGACTGGGCCGCCCTGCAGTGCGCCCCTCAGTGACCGCCTGGGAAATCAGGCAGTCCAACGATACCGCCTGCAGAGAGGTAAATAATGGAGTCCTTAGGTAAGTGTGATTGTTTCTTCTTTTCATTTTTTTTTGCGATTAGTGTTATGGTGGCGTGGGCAATGGTTTGGGAAAGATTTTGTGTGCTTATCTTTTCCTCCCCAGGTGACTCTTGAAGCGATCCCAGCCCGGATCTTTAGCTTGGGAGTTTTCCATCCTAATGCCCCAAGAGAGGTGTACAACATCTTCTTTAGTGTTGCGCCCCCTGACTCAGGGCCCAGCTGCCCAATGTTACTGACTAACGTGCAAACTGTTCCAGGGCGCTAACTTTCCCGCCCTGTCGCCATTGCCACCCCGAAATCATCAAAGCTCAAAACCCAGCCCATATTGAGTGGGCAATAAGGTGGCAGATGGAGTATAATGTAGGGAAATATGAGGTTATTCACTTTGGTAGGAAGAATAGAAAAAACTAAATATTATTTAAATGGTGGGAATCTTTTAAAGGTTGGTGTTCAGTGAGATTTGGGTGTCCTTGTGCAAGAAACACAGAAATCTAGCGTGCAGGTACAGCAAGCAATAAAGAAGGCAAATGGCACGTTATCCTTTATTGCAAGGGGGTTGGAGTCTAAGAATAATGAAGTCTTGCTGCAATTGCCCAGGGCCTTGGTGAGACCACACCTGGAGTACTGTGCATAGTTTTGGTCTCCTTATCTAAGGAAGGATATACTTGCCTTGGAGCTGGTGCAACAAAAGTTCAATAGATTGATCCCTGGGATGAGAGGGCTGTCCTATGATGAGAGGTTGTGTAGAATGGGCCTATACTCTCTGGAGTTGAGAAGAATGAGAGGTAATCTCATTGAAACTTACAAGATTCTGAAGGGGATTGACAGAGTCGAAGCTGAGAGGTTGTTTACCCTGGCTGGAGTGTCTCGAACCAGGGGGCACAGTCTCAGGATAACGGGTAGGGCATTTAAGACTGAAATGAGGAGGAATTTCTTCACGCAGAGGGTTGTGAATCTTTGGAATTCTCTGCCCCAGCGGGCTGTGGATGCTGAGTCTCTGAGTATATTCAAGGCTGAGATCGATAGATTTTTGGAGTCTTGGAGAATCAAGGGATATGGAGATTGGGCAGGAAAGTGCAGTTGAGGTCGATGATCAGCCATGAAGTTATTGGATGGCGGAGCAGCGTGGAGGTCCCAAGTTGTGAGAAATCATCAGCGGCCGGTCGGGGCCATAAAAGGAGCGGTAAGCGGCGGCCATGGGCAACGTGGAGGCTGGCCATTTCAAGGTACAGCGCGAGCTGGTGCAGAAGGGCGATGGCAGCGAAGAGTGACGTCAGCAATATCCAGGTCGCTCCAGATTGGAGCGTGGGCAGACACAGCAGGAGCGGCGAGATCGGGGCGAAGGAGTGGCAAGAGACTGTGGAGGGATGTGATCGGGGCCCAGGGGAGGCGTGAGTGCGGGGCCAAGGGCCCAGGGGCAGCACAGGCCAGCCCACACTGCGATATGTGCGCGCACTAGGTCCGTGCAGCTGAGCAGGTCCCACGTTGTCTTGGGTAATCCTTACCACTGGACTAAGACCTAGCTCTGTCAAGCCCGTGTGGTGGCTGGTGTGCAAAGGCCACCACGTAAAAAAAATCCACGCACAGGCATCTTCCACCCTTGAGGATGTAGGTCGGGTTCTTCATTCGAAACACCTGTGAACTCATCCTCATTTTTTTGGCGTGGAAGCAAGTCATTCTCGTTTTGAGGGACTGCCTATGATGATGATGAGGGATGCCGGATTAGACTCGAGGGGCTATATCACTACTCGTGCTTCTATTTCCTATTTTCTTATGTCTATGGAGAGGTCACTTCTTCCAGTGTATTTTCTAAAGTACAGGTCCGCATGGGTTGTATCCCAACGTGCTCAGGGCAGACTCTGACTCTTTGTACTGCAGTCTCCACCACTTAAATCGTCCACACTTATCACAGGCAACGGCTTATAACGGGCCTTAGAAAGAGTACAGAGGAGGTTTATCAGGATGGTTACCAGAGATGAAAGACTTCAGTTATGAGGAGAGGTGACCTAATGGAGGCATTTAAGAGGATGAGAGGTGTTGGTAGAGTAGATAGAGAGTGACTTGAGCAGGTCAATAACCAGAGGTCATAGATTGAAAATCATTGGCAATAGATCAAGAGGGGAGATGAGGACAATCATTTTCACTCAGAGAGTTGTCAGGATCTGGACCATTCTACCTAAAAAGGTTCTCAAATGTCGGGTGTGTGTGCCAATCACAGACCCAACAGCAAGTGGTGGGCTAGTCAATTAAGATGCTTAACAGATATTCTAAAGGTATTTAAAAGGTCTTTAATCAGGCACTTAACATTTTACAAAGTTTTTTGACGAGTTTGCTGTCCCTCAGGGAACATGCCAGGTAAGTGTGCTGGGTTTTCAATGAATCTCCATTGCTTTGACCAGTTGATAGACATGGCTCAGTGGGCAGCACACTCACCTTTCAGGTAATCAGGAAGGCGAATGGAATGTTGGTCTTCATTGCGAGAGGGATGGAGTACAAAAGCAGGGAGGTCCTTCTGCAAATGTATAGGGTATTGGTGAGGCCGCACCTGGAGTACTGCGTGCAGTTTTGGTCACCTTACTTAAGGAAGGATATACTAGCTTTGGAGTGGGTACAGAGATGATTCACGAGGCTGATTCCGGAGATGAGGGGGTTACCTTATGATGATAGATTGAGTAGACTGGGTCTTTACTCATTGGAGTTCAGAAGGATGAGGGGTGATCTTATAGAAACATTTAAAATAATGAAAGGGATAGACAAGATAGAGGCAGAGAGGTTGTTTCCAATGGTCGGGGAGACTAGAACTAGGGGGCACAGCCTCAAAATACAGGGGAGCCAATTTAAAACCGAGTTGAGAAGGAATTTCTTCTCCCAGAGGGTTGTGAATCTGGAATTCTCTGCCCAAGGAAGCAGTTGAGGCTAGCTCATTGAATGTATTCAAGTCACAGATAGATAGATTTTTAACCAATAAGGGAATAAAGGGTTATGGGGAGCAGGCGGGTAAGTGGAGCTGAGTCCACGGCCAGATCAGCCATGATCTTGTTGAATGGCGGAGCAGGCTCGAGGGGCTAGATGGTCTACTCCTGTTCCTAATTCTTATGTTCTTATGACAGCTGCAGAAGTGGTATAAAAGCTACTATTTCACAGCTGCTCGCTTTCTAATGTCATAACCCGAAGCCTGCTGGATTTGGAAGACACTTTTGAGTTGAATGCAGTTTGGAAGTGTTTGCAGTGAACTCTCTATCCATTGTCACCTCCTTGGAACAACCTCTCTCACCATTGACAGATCGCTTCTGTCATCTCAACCTCACCTGCCATCCATTCCAGTAGCATTGGAAAAAATCTCACCTTGGTCCTTAGAATCGCACCACGCTCAGCCCCAACATCAACATCACTAAACACACCAGCATCACCAACAACAACACCAATCTTCTCCACAATCACCCGATACTGCACAGGACACGGGCCATCAGCACCCGACCACGTTGCCGCCCAGGACACCAGGGATGGCCTCACCATGGCCACATTTACTTCACTTGACGCTGTACACCCTGGCTGCCACATGATGTGCCAGGTTGGCACCAACCCACATCAACACCATAAAACATCCTTGCAATGCCCAAACTATTCCTTTCACACTCATCACCATTTTGTGGAGGTACGCTCATGTCTCACCATTCACTACAACTCACTAAGCCACTTCCAAAGGTGCATACAAATCTGTCCAAGAAAGCAAAGTGCTGAAAATAAAGCTTTCAATGTTTGACAACACATCAACATAAACTTTACATGAACATTGTCTAAAGTACCGACCCTTGTGTGTTGTCAGTTGGTATGATCAGACAATGATGAAGGTGATTGTGAGTGATAATGTAGATATAGAGAGAGGGACAGATGGAGGTAAGTTGATGTGAGTAAGCATTTGCAGGAGTAGGGTAGGGAAGGCAGAGTGATGGGGATATGATGAGTGGCACAGCAGGATGAGGTTGAGTGTGGCTTTGCCGTAACGTTTCGTGATCTACTGAGATCATTGACAGGTTTGCTCCACCGCTGCCAGCTCCTCCTGACGACATACCTGCTTGTGCCCTCCTGTGCCATGTGCAAACAGGCTGCGTTGGTGTCCTGGGGAGGTCCCTTCTGCTCATGGGAAGGGAAGAGGACCTCCCTGTGTGCTGTGACTCCCTCCACCTGGAGGAAGTAATGGGAGAGCCTGGGTGCAGTCATGTACCTTTGTGCAGCAGTGATGTCAGTGTTTGCAGCAGCTCAATGCTGCAGAACACTGACAGAAGAACTGTCGAAACGATTGTGGGCATGGTCCCTTTAAGGAAACCGGCTGATGACGCTTTATCAAATGACGTCAGCAGACCCGCTTCCTGTTAATTGGCTGGGAACCTTGCATGGTGGGTATAACCAGCCCAATCTAGGGAAGATTATTTAGAGAGAGCAGGCTGCAGAGAGGAGAGGGTTCCCCACAAGCCACAGATGCCGGATGCACCGGACTTGCCATGGGTTACGAAATCACAGCCAAATGGTGGAAGAAGTTTGGAACCATCTTCCACAAACGGCAATTGATGCTGGACCATGGCATCTTGGCCTTTATTCCAAAAGGGATGGAGTATAAAAGCAGGGAAGTCTTGCTACAGCTATACAGGGTATTGGTGAGGCCACATCTGGAATACTGCGTGCAGTTTTGGTTTCCATATTTACGAAAGGGTATACTTGCTTTGGAGGCAGTTCAGAGAATGTTCACTAGGTTGATTCCGGAGATGAGGGGGTTGGCTTATGAGGAAAGGTTGAGTAGGTTGGGCCTCTACTCATTGGAATTCAGAAGAATGAGAGGTGATCTTATCGACACGTGTAAGATTATGAGGGTGTTTGACAAGGTGGATGCAGAGAGGATGTTTCCATTGATTGGGGAGATTAGAACTAAGGGACATAATCTTAGAATAAGGGGCTGCCCATTTAAAACTGAGATGAGGAGAAATTTCTTCTCTCAGAAGGTTGTAAATCTGTGGAATTCACTGCCTCAGAGAGCTGTGGAAGCTGGGACATTGAATAAATTTAAGACAAAAATAGACAGTTTCTTAAACGATAAGGGGTTAAGGGGTTATGGGGAGTGGGCGGGGAAGTGGAGCTGAGTCCATGATCAGATCAGCCATGATATTATTGAATGGCGGAGCAGGCTCGAGGGGCAGTACGGCCTACTCCTGCTCCTATTTCTTATGTTCTTATGTTCTTATTAATTGCTCATTTTAAATCAGAGATGGATAGCTTTCTGTTAACCAAAGGTGTTAAGGGATATGGGCTAAAGGCAGATATGTGGAGTTAGGTCACAGATCAGCCATGATCTCATTGAATGGTGGAGCAGGCTTGAAGTGCTGAATGGCCTCCTCCTGCTCCGATGTTCCTATGTTCCTGGAAAGGGTGGGGGCTGTGCTGCCTTTGGATGCACACAGTCAGAAACTCAAGAGTAATTTACTGAGGCACAGGAACAGGTTATAAATCAGTACGGCAGACCAACGATATTCTGGAATCAACCTTAACCACATACGCAATTAAAGCTCGTTTAGCAGGTTTGACTTCAGACAAAACTGGGAAAAGTGTTTTAAATCAGCTGTTGTACAACTGACATTAAAGAGTCGAGGATTATAGTTACCAGGGCCCCATTGTTCAAGCTCTTGTTAATCTGATGAAGACTTGATGCCAAATAGATGATACTAATCTTGGCCTTACCATCAGTTAAACTAATCTAAATGGATTGCATTCTTGATAGAACATTTGACAATTCCAACATAATCTAACTGAATACATTGAGGAACGAGTTTGGTATGAGATTGAAACTGAGGTATTTTGAATGTTACATGATGTTGTAGGGAACTGGTGCATACAGTATGTTGTTATCTTTCATTCAGTCATTCGTAATTTAATCTGCCAATATTTTCCTCACTCATTTACATACAGTAGTTTTTTTTAAATTCAAATATTCTTCTTAATTCATTCGCGGGGTGTGGCCGTCACTGGTAGTGCCAGCATTTATTGTCCATCCCTAACTGCCCGTGATAGTGTGGTGGTGAGCGACCTGTTACGACTGAGTGGCTTGCTAGGCCATTTCAGAGGGCAGTTAAGAGTCAACCACATTGCCATGGGTCTGGGGTCACATACAACAATCTGGTAGTTTCATGGTCTGATACTAGCTTTTTATTCCATGAACAGAATTTAAATTCCTCAGCTGCCATGCTGGGGATTGAACTCGCGTCCCTGGATTACTAGTACAGTAACATAACAACATAAGAAATAGGAGCAGGAATAGGCCACCTGCCACCTCAATAAGATCATGGCTGATCTGATCATGGACTCAGCTCCACTTCCCTGCTCACTCCCCATAACCTTTGACTCCCTTATCGCTCAAAGATCTGTCTATCTCCACCTTAAATATATTCAATGACCCAGCCTCCACAGCTCTCTGGGGCAGAGAATTCCACAGATTTACAACCCTCTGAGAGAAGAAATTTCTCCTCATCTCAGTTTTAAATGGGCAGCCCCTTATTCTGAGACTATGTCCCTTAGTTTTAGTTTCCCCTATGAATGGAAATATCCTCTCTGCATCCACCTTGTCGAGCCCTCTCCTTAGCTTATATGTTTCGATAAGATCACCTCTCATTCTTCTGAACTCCAATGTGTATAGGCCCAACCTGCTCAACCTATCTTCATAAGTCAACTCCCTCATCTCTGGAATCAACCTAGTGAACCTTCTCTGAACAGCATTCAATGCAGGTTTATCCATCATTAAAATACGGAGACCAGAACTGCGAAGTACTCCAGGTGAGGCCTCACCAATACCCTGTACAGTTATAGCAGAACTTCTCTGCTTTTATACTCTATCACCTTTGCAATAAAGGCCAACATTCCATTTGCTTTCCTGATCACTTGCTGTACCTGCATACTAACTTTTTGTGTTTCATGCACAAGGACCAACAGGTTCCTCTGTACTGCAGCAACTTTTCTCCATTTAAATTGTAATTTGCTTTTCTATTTTTTCTGCCGTAGAGGATTACCTCACATTTTCCCACATTATACTCCATCTGCCAGATTATTGCCCACTCACTTAGTCTGTCGATATCCCTTTATAGATTTTTTGTGTCCTCCTCACAATTTGCTTTCCCACCCATCTTTGTATCATCAGCAAACTTGGCTACATTACACTCGGTCCCTTCATCCAAGTCATTAATATAGATTGTAAATAGTTGAGGACCCAGCACTGATCCCTGTGGCACCCCACTCGTCACTGTTTGCCAACTGGAAAATGACCCATTTTCCCGACTCTCTGTTTTCTGTTAGTTAGCCAATCCTCTATCCATGCTAAAATATTACCCCCAACTCCGTGAACTTTTATCTTATGCAGTAACCCTTTATGTGGCATCTTATAGAATGCCTTCTGAAAATCCAAATGCACCACATGCACTGGTTCCCGTTTAGCCACCCTGCTCATTACATTCTCAAAGAACTCCAGAAAATTTGTCAAACATGATAATCCTTTCATAAAATCATGCTGGCTCTGCTTGATTGAATTACGCTTTCCAAATGTCCCGCTACTGCTTCCTTAATCATTTTTAATTGCAAATCCCCTGGGAGGACAGACGCACCAACGTCAGTGTTCTCCATCAGGCCAACATCCCCTGTCCACACTCGACCAGCTCCGCTGGGCGGGCCACATTGTTTGCATGCCCGACACGAGACTCCCAAAGCAAGCGCTCTACTCTGAACTCCTACATGGCAAACGAGTCCCTGTTGGGCAGAGGAAATGTTTCAAGGACATCCTTGAAGCCTCCTTGATAAAGTACAACATCCCCACCGGCACCTGGGAGTCCCTGGCCAAAGACCGCCCTAAGTGGAGGAAGAGCATCCGGCAACGCGCTGAGCATCTCGAGTCTCGTCGCCGAGAGCATGCAGAAAACAAGCGCAGGCAGCGGAAGGAGCGTGCGGCAAACCAGACTCCCCACCCACCCTTTCCTTCAACCACTGTCTGTTCCACCTGTGACAGAGACTGTAATTCCCGTATTGGACTGTTCAGTGAGAGCTTACTTTTAGAGTGGAAGCAAGTCTTCCTCGATTTCGAGGGACTGTCTATGATGATGATGATGATGATGATGATGAATAATGAACTCTAGCGTTTTCCCAACGACAGATGTTAGGCTAACTGGTCTGTAGTTTCCTGTTTTTTGTCTGCCTCCTTCTTTAAATAGGCGCGTTACATTTGCAGTGTTCCAATCCGCTGGGACCTCCCCAGAATCCATGGAATTTTGGTCGATTACAACCAATGCATCCACTATCTCTGCAGCCACCTCTTTTTTGACCATAGGATGTAAGCCATCATGCTTGTCCGCCTTGAGTCCCATTATTTTACCGAGTACTACTTCATTAGTGATCGTGATTGTATTAAGTTCCTCCCTCCCTATAGCCCCTTGATTATCCACTATTGAGATGTTTTTAGTGTCTTCTACTATGAAGACCGCAAGCGCTTTACATTGTGGTAACATAACCACGATGCTACCATACCCCAAAGACCTCTCAAGATATTTCTTATTTTTTTAACAGTGTGAAAGAGAAATGAACACTTCTAACATGGCTTTATGTTCAATCAATAGCTGTGGATCATGCATTATGTAGACATCTAACTGCAACCCTCTATGCATATAAGTCTCTTGAGAATAAAGTAAAGGTGGAATTGGATCAGTTAGGTAATCAGTTCTCATGAATATGATGAGAAGAATTAATATATGTGAATTGGAGACTCAGGTTTTCAGGCAGACTTGTTAAATGTGAAGGGATATTAATTCTATTCTTTCAAATGAGATGGCCCCATCTGCTCTCTCAGATAGAAGTATAGATTCCACGGCACTATTTTGAAGAAGAGTAGGGAGCTTCTCCCATGTGTCCTGACCAATTTTATCCTTCAACGAACAGCACCAAAACAGATTGCCTATTAATTGATCGTATTGTTGTTTGTTGAATCTTGCTGTGCACAATTTGGCTGTCGCGTTTGCCTACAAAATGAGAGTGATTGCACTTCAGAAGTGATGCATTGGCTGTGGAGCACCGCAGGATATCCTAGGGTGGTGAAAGGCTACATCTTTTTTCATTGTATTTCTTTCATGAAGATGTGGATAAAAAAAATTGAAGGGAAAGAAAGAAAGAAAGGGAGGGTGGGAGCTGAAATTGTATAGCTCCTTTCACAAACTCGGGAAATGCCAAAGCGATTTACAGCCAATTAAGTACTTTTGAAGTGCAATCTCTGTTGTAATGTAGGAAACTTGGAGGAGGTGCACCTTCTCAGGCTTGAAGGAAATAATTTGTTTCAAGTCCTATTTTTGATGTGTCTCATTCTCCTAAAATCACATTATTCCACACTAAAGCAAAGGTGCCTGTTCTTGATCAAATATTAAGCAAGAACAAATGAAAGGATTGTATTATGCAGCGGCTTTGCATGTGAAAATGTCTGCAAGTGCTTCACACGAGGAAAGACTGGCCCGCAGTCTCCTTTGTTATGTCAGCAAATGTGGCAGCCATTTTGTTCCCCATAACAACATCAACGTCATCATCATAGGCAGTCCCCTTGAAGTCAAGGAAGACTTGCTTCCACTCTAAAAGTGAATTCTCAGGTGATTGAAGAGTCCAATGCGAGAATTACAGTCTCTGCCACAGGTGAGGCAGACAGTGGTTGAAGGAAAGGGTGGGTGGGGCGTCTGGGTTGACGCACACTCCTTCCGCTGCCTGCGCTTGGTTTCTGCATGCTCTCGGCGATGGGGCTCGAGGTGCTCTGCACCCTCTCGAATGCTCTTCCTCCATTTTGTGCGGTCGTGAGCCAGGGATTGATTCCCAGGAGTCGGTCGTGATGCTGCACTTTATCAAGGAGGCTTTGAGGGGGTTCCTTGAAATGATTCCTCTGCCCACCTGGGGCTCACTTGCCCTGTCGAAACTCCACTTAAAGTGCTTGCTTTGGGAGTCTCGTGTCGGGCACACGGACGGTGTGGCCTGCCCAACTGAGCTGATCGAGCGTGGTCAATGCTTCGATGATGGGGTTGTTGGCCTGAGTGAGAACTCTGACGTTGGTGCATCGATCCTGCCAATGGATTTTCAGGATCTTGCGGAGACAGCGCTGGTGGTACTTCTCCAACGTTTTGAGGTGTCTGCTGTATATGGTCCATGTCTCTGAGCCATATAGGAGGGCGGGTATCACTACTGCCCTGTAGACCATAAGCTTGGTGCCAGATTTGAGGTCCTGGTCTTCAAACACTCTCTTCCTCAGGCGACCAAAGTCTGCGCTGGCGCACTGAAGGCGGTGTTGGACCTTATCGTCAACGTCTGCTCTTGCAGACGGTAGGCTCGAGATATGGAAAATGGTCCACGTTGTCCAAGGCCGTGCCATGGATTTTGATCATTGTGGGGGGGGCAGTGCAGTGTGGCGGGAGCAGGTTGGTGGAGGACCTTTCTCTTACGGATGGACGTAAGGCCCATGCTCTCGTACGCCTCGGTGTAGATGTTAACGACA
The DNA here is from genome assembly GCF_044704955.1 of Pristiophorus japonicus. Lineage (NCBI taxonomy): Eukaryota > Metazoa > Chordata > Chondrichthyes > Pristiophoridae > Pristiophorus > Pristiophorus japonicus. The sequence continues at coordinate 14,868,109 of NC_091980.1, read as the reverse complement.
ACAGCAATGAAATGAATGGCCGGTTAACCAAGTATTAGTTTGGCGGTTCGGACATTTGATCCAATTTTTGAAACATAGACTACAACAACAACTTGTATTTATATGGCGCCTTTAACATAAGTGAAACGTCCCAAGGTGCTTCACAAGAGCATTACTAGAGAAAAATGAAGCTTCCATATAAGAAATATTCTTGTTTCGTTCTTTAAGATAAATACCTCACTGATCTTCATTTTCTTCGCTGTTGATTTGTTTTTCCCATCTAGCTTTAGCCTTTTTGTTCGCTCGATACAATTGTAGAAACCATTACATTCCCTATGTCCAGCCTAAGCCTCATTGGAGATTTAACACTGCACTTAAGCCCCTGGGCTTTGAATTGCTGCTTGTTATCATCAAACCTATGTCTTCTCTGAAACTCCAGGGAAAAAGGACCTCCAGTACTCCCTTGTCCCAGAATTGAGCTTTTATCACTTCACACCCTCTCATCAGAGAAACCTCTCATTCCCTTTGAAAATAATCTCCACGCTCGGCATTGACTGTACTGCGCTGGATGATTCATTCTCAAATTAAACAATTTAGCTTGAGATTAAGCTTCCTGCTGCACTCCCATTTCGCTGACGGACTTATAAGTTTGAATTCCATCTCTCGGGCCCTGCAGCCCCAGTTCAATTAAAATAATTTATTAGCATTCATTTTATTTTCTCATTCCTCTTTGTCCTAAACAGAGTAATTAGCTTGTCTTCACCGCGCAGAAGGAACTAAATCCAGGAATTATGCCCCTTGCTGTCCACTGCCTCTTTTATAATGCATCAAGATCCCCTTTCGAGGTAGAGCGAGTCAGTGATCAATACTGAATGCAATATTCCAAGCCACGTCCTCTTGATGTATTATAGGATTAATACAGGATTTAGACTCCCTGCTTTCTGCCACAATGTGACTTACTTATTAACCAACTCACCCAAGTGCCAAATCATTTTTTTAAACAGTAGTCTACAACATATGTAAAGTTCCTCTCTCTGCTGCACCTTCACCAAGGTATAACAATTCCTTTTGTAATTAAATTTTGTGGTTATAGTTCATATAAGCTGAGATTCAGCTTAATTGTCACTTTAGCCGCTCAACCGCTTCAAATCCTTTTAAATACCTCAACCGTTTCTCATCTCTCACAATTCTGTGCCGTCAATAAAGTTGGAAGAACTGTTTTAATCCTCATCGACTGCATGACACTTTATCTCCCTCCCTCTCGCCTCCCTCTTACGATCTTCTGTATTTCAAAAGCCAAGCTTGTTATCAACTGACCAGGCCTTCTTAATCTATCTCCTCCTCTCCGAATCTTTCGTGCCTTCTTTTGGTGTCTGGCACCAAAGGTCCCGAGACTTCGCCTAGGGTTTCTGAATAAAATTAAGACAATTTGTCAGTGCTGGTTCCACACTTAACACTCAACAGATTTCATAAGAACATAAGGAATAGGAGCAGGAGTCAGCCATTTGGCCCCTCGAGCCTCCTCCGCCATTCAATAAGATCATGGCTGATCTGCTCTTGGCCTCAACTCCACTTTCCTGCCCGCTCCCCATAACTCTTCAATCCCTTATCATTCAAAAATCTGTCTATCTCCACCTTAAATATCCAATGACCCAACCTCCACAGGTCTCTGTGATGGAGAATTCCAAAGATTCACGACCCTCTGAGAGAAGAAATTCCTCCTCATTTCCGTTTTAAATGGGCAACACTTATTCTGAAACTATGACCCCTAGTTCTAGATTCCCCCACGAGGGGAAACATCCTCTCTGCAACTACCCTGTCCAGCCCCCTCATAATCTTATTTATTTCAATAAGATCACCTGTCTTTCTTCTAAACTCCAATGGGTATAGGCCCAACCTGCTCAAACTTTCCAGGAGTATAGCGACTAAGGCAGATGAGCTGCGAGCACAGGTAGACACTTGGGAGTATGACATGTAGCCATTAAATAGACATGGTTGAAAGAGGGACAGGTTTGGCAGCTAAATATTCCTGGTGACAGGATTTTTAGACAAGACGGAGGGAGGGGGTAAAATGGGAGGGCAGGGGGGGTCGCGGTATTGATTCAAGAAATTATTACAGCTGTGAGGAAGGATGATATGTTAGAGGGATCATCAAATGAGGCCGAACTGAAAAATAAAAAAGATGCGATCACACTGCTGGGCATGTATTATAGACCCCCAAACAGAGGGAGGCAGCGAGAAGAGCAAATATGAAGGCACATTTCTGTGAGGTCCAAAAACCATCATCAACATCATCATAAGCAGTCCCTCGGAATTGAGGAAGACTTGCTTCCACTCTAAAAGTGAGCTCTCGGATGATTGAACAGTGCAATACGAAAACCACAGTCCCTGTCACAGGTGGGACAGACAGGCATTGAAGGAAAGGATCAGAAGACTGGTTTGGTGCTCGCTCTTTCTGCTGCCTGCGCTTGATTTCTGGATGCTCTCGGCGATGAGACTCGAGGTGCTTAGCACCCTCCACTTAGGGCAATCTTTGGCCAGGGACTCCCAGGTGTTAGTGGGGATGTTGCACTGAATTCATGAAGGGGAAATCATCTTTAACTAATTTACTGGAATTCTTTGAGGATATAATGAGCATGGTGGATAGAGGTGTACCGATGGATGTGGTGTATTTAGATTTCCAAAAGGCATTCGATAAGGTGCCACACAAAAGGTTACTGCAGAAGATAAAGGTACGCGGAGTCAGAGGAAATGTATTAGCATGGATAGAGAATTGGCTGGCTAACAGAAATCAGAGAGTCGGGATAAATGGGTCCTTTTTGGGTTGGAAATCAGTGGTTAGTAGTGTGCCACAGGGATCGGTGCTGGGACCACAACTGTTTACAATATACATAGATGACCTGGAAGAGGGGACAGAGTGTAGTGTAACAAAATTTGCAGATGACACAAAGATTAGTGGGAAAGCGGGTTGTGTAGAGGACACAGAGAGGCTGCAAAGAGATTTAGATAGGTTAAGCAAATGGGCTAAGGTTTGGCAGATGGAATACAATGTCGGAAAATGTGAGTTCATCCACCTTGGAAAAAAAACAGTAAAAGGGAATATTATTTGAATGGGGAGAAATTACAACATGCTGCGGTGCAGAGGGACCTGGGGGTCCTTGTGCATGAATCCCAAAAAGTTAGTTTGCAGGTGCAGCAGGTAATCAGGAAGGTGAATGGAATATTGGCCTTCATTGCGAGAGGGATAGAGTACAAAAACAGGGAGGTCCTGCTGCAACTGTACAGGGTATTGGTGAGGCCACACCTGGAGTACTGCGTGCAGTTTTGGTCACCTTACTTAAGGAAGGATATACTAGCTTTGGAGAGGGTACAGAGACGATTCGCTAGGATGATTCTGGAGATGAGGGGGTTACCTTATGATGATAGATTGAGTAGACTGGGTCTTTACTCGCTGGAGTTCAGAAGAATGAGGGGTGATCTTATAGAAACATTTAAAATAATGAAAGGGATAGACAAGATAGAGGCAGAGAGGTTGTTTCCACTGGTCGGAGAGACTAGAACTAGGGGGCACAGCCTCAAAGTACGGGAGAGCCAATTTAAAACCGAGTTGAGAAGGAATTTCTTCTCCCAGAGGGTTGTGAATCTGTGGAATTCTCTGCCCAAGGAAGCAGTTGAGGCTAGCTCATTGAATGTATTCAAGTCACAGATAGATAGATTTTTAACCAATGAGGGAATTAAGGGTTATGGGGAGCGGGCGGGTAAGTGGAGCTGAGTCCACGGCCAGATCAGCCATGATCTTGTTGAGTGGCGGAGCAGGCTCAAGGGGCTATATGTCCTACTCCTGTTCCTAATTCTTATGTTCTTATGTTCTAATGTTCTTATGTTTATTGGGAGGCTTTGAGGGTGTCCATGAGATGTTTCCCTTGCCCACCTTTGGCTCATTTGCTGTGATGGAGTTCTGAGTAGAGCGCTTGCTTTGGGAGCCTCGTGTCTGGCATGCGAACAATGTGGCCTGCCCAGCGGAGCTGGTCGAGTGTGGTCAGTGCTTCAATGCTGGAGATGTTGGCCTCGTCGAGGACGCTAACATTGGTGCGTGTATCCTCCCAGGGGATTTGCAGGATCTTGCGGAGATATGGTTGGTGGTATATCTCCAGCGACTTTAGATGCCTTCTGTACATGGTCCATGTCTCTGAGCCATACAAGAGGGCAGGTATTACTACGGCCCTGTACACCATGAGCTTGGTGGTGGATTTGAGGGCCTAGTCTTCAAACACTCTTTTCCTCAGGCAGCCAAAGGCTGTACTGGCACACTGGAGGCAGTGTTGAATCTCGTCATCAATGTCTGCTTTTGTTGATAAGAGGCTCCCGCGGTATGGGAAATGATCAACGTTATCCAGAGCCACGTCGCGGATCTTGATGCCTGGGGGGCAGTGCTGTGCGGCGGGGATAGATTAGTGAAGGACCTGTGTCTTACGGATGTTTAGTGTAAGGCCCATGCTTTTGTATGCATCAGTGAATATGTTGACTATGACTTGGAGTTCGGCCTCTGTATCGACGCAGACGCAGACGTCGTCAGCATACTGTAGCTCGACGACAGAGGTTGGGGTGGTCCTGGATCGGGACTGGAGATGACGAAGGTTGAACAGGGCAGTAATAGTAGGGGATCTCAACTACCCTAATATTGATTGGGACAAATATAGTGTGAAGGGTATAGAGGGTGCGGAATTCTTAAAATGCATTCAGGAGAACTTTTTTAGTCATTAGTTAACATGTCCAACATGGGAGGGGACAGTTCTGGATTTAGTTTTGGGAAATGAAGCTGGGCAGGTGGAAGGGGTATCAGTGGGAGAGCACTTGGATGCCAGTGACTATAATTCAGTCAAATTCAAGGTAGTTATGGATAAGGACAAGGATAAACCAGGAATAAAAGTCCCAAATTGGGGAAAAGCTAACTTTGCTAAGTTGAGGAGTGATTTCGCCACAGTGGACTGGAAACAGCTACTTGTAGGTAAATCAGTGTCGGAACAGTGGGAGGCATTCAAGGAGGAGATCCGGAGGGCTCAGGCCAAACATGTGCCCTTAAAGAAAAAGGATGGGAATAACAATTCTAGAGCAGCCTGGATGTCGAGGGACTTATAGGGGAGGAAAAAGAAAAAAAGGGAAGCTTATGTCATACACCGACTGCTAAACACTGAAGAATCTCTGGAGGAATATAGAAAGTTCAGTGGTAAAATGAAAAAGGATATTAGGAATGCTAAGAGAGAGCATGAACAATTTTTGTCAAGTAAAATTAAGGAAAACCCAAAGATGTTCTATAACTATTTTAAGAGTAAGACTAAAGAAAGGGTAGGACCTATTAGAAATCATAAGGATAATCTGTGTGTGGAGCTGGAGATGTGTGTATGGTTCTTAATGAATATTTTGCGTCTGTTTTCACAAAAGGAAGGGGCAATACAGATACTGCTATCGAGGAGGAGTGTGAAATTCTGGATGAAATAAACATAGTAAGAGACAAAGCATTAAGGTGTTTAGCAGCTTTGAAAGTGGATAATTCCACAGGTCCAGATGAAATGCATCCCAGGCTGTTGAGCGAAGCAAAAGAGGAAATAGCAGAGGCCTTGACCATCATTTTCCAGTCCTCTTTGAATTTAGACATGGTGCCGGAAGACTGCTAATGTGGTACTTTTGATAAGGGAGAAAGGGATAGGCCGAGTAATTACAGGCCTGTCACCCTAACCTCAGTGATGGGAAAATTATTGGAAAAAAATCTGAAGGACAGGATAAATCTACATTTAAAAAGGCAAGGATTATTCAGGGACAGTCAGCATGGATTTGTTAAGGGAAGATCGTTTTTGACTAACCTGATTGAATTTTTCGAGGAGGTAGCCAGGCGGGTCGATGAGGGTGGTGCATACGATGTAGTGTATATGGACTTTAGCAAAGCTTTTGATAAGGTCCCACATGGCAGACTGGTCACAAAGATTAAAGCCCATGGGATCCAGGCAAAGTGGCAAGTTGGATCCAAAATTGGATGTTTTTGTGACTGGAAGGATGTTTCCAGTGGGGTTCCACAGGGCTCAGTACTGGGTCCCTTGCTTTTTGTGGTATACATCAGTGATCTAGATTATAATATATATGGAGTGTGATTAAGAAGTTTTCAGATGACACTAACATTGGCTGTGTGGTTGATAATGAAGAGGAAAGTCATGGACTGCAGGAGGATATCAATCTGCTGGTCAGGTGGGCAGAGCAGTGGCAAATGGAATTTAATTCGGAAAATTATGAGATACTACACTTGGGGAGGGCTAATATGGAAAGGGTATACACATTAAATGGTAGGCCACTTAGAAGTGTAGAGGAACAAAGGGACCTTGGAGTGCTTGTCCACAGATCCCTGAAAGTAGCAGGCCAGGTGGATAAGGAAGTTAAGAAGGCATACGGAATGTTTGCCTTTATTAGCCGAGGCACAGAATATAAGAGCAGGGAGATTATGCTTAAATATATAATACTCTGGTTAGGCCACAGCTGGAATACTGCATGGAGTTCTGGTCACCGTATTATAGGAAGGACGTGATTGCAATGGAGAGGGCGAAGAGGAGATTTACGAAGCTGCTGCCTGGAATGGAGAATCTTAGCTATGAAGACAGATTGTATAGGCTAGGTTTGTTCTCCTTGGACCAGAAGAGGCTGAGAGGAGACCTCAATGAGGTATATAAAGTTTTGAGGGGCCGTGATATAGTGGATAGCAAGGGCCTATTTCCCTTGGTGGAGGGGTCAATTACAAGGGGGCATAGTTTTAAGGTGGTTGGTGGAAGGTTCAGAGGGGATTTTGAGGGGAAGGTTCTTCAGCAGAGAGTTGTGGGGATCTGGAATCGCTGCCTGGAAGTGTGGTGGATGCAGAAACCCTCACCACTTTTAAAAGGTGTTTGGATGGGCACTTAAAGTGCTGTAACCTGCAGGGTTACGGACCTGGAGCTGGTAAGTGGGATTAGACTGGATAACCTCTTGCTGGCTGGCGCAGACACGATGGTAAGTAGTTCAGGGAATCTAATACGGCCAGAGTGATCTCCTGGATGGGTCAGAGAGGAATCTTCCCAGATTTTTTCCCCCAATTGGCCTGGGTTTTTATCTGTATTTTTGACTCTCCCAGGAGATTGCATGACACTGGTTGGGGTGGAGTGTAGAATATTTTGTTGCAAGGGGTGTCACAGTTGTATGAGGCGGACTGGTTGGACCGGATGCTCTTTACCTTTCCACCATTGTTCATTGTTCATAGGTTTATATGTAACCTTCAGGGCTGCTGAGCGAGGGCCGTGCGGCTCTTTGTCGGCCGGTGCGGGCATGATGGGCCGAAATGGCCTCCTTCTGCGCTGTAAATTTCTATGTTTCTACGCTTCTATGTTATCTCATAGGACAACCCATTCATCCCAGGAATCAACCTAGTGAACCTTCTCTGAACTGCCTCCAATTCAACTATATCCCACTCTGTACAGACTTCCCTACTTTTATACTCCTTCCCCCCAATGATCGTTCAGAAGGGCGAAATTGACCCTCAAATTTCCTGAGTTATCCCTCTGCTCTTTCTTAAGAATAGAAGGAACGGATGAACTTTCATTTGTGTCGCACCTCAGGATGTCCCAGCCAATGGTGTACTTTTTGTAAGTGCAGTCACTAGTGTAATACAGGAAACAGGGCAAGCAATTTCTGCTCAGCAAGGTTCCACAAACAGCAACAACAAGATCATCTGTTTTCGTGGTGTTGATCAAGGGACAAATATTGGCCAGGACACCAGGGGAGAACTCCCCTGCTCTTCTTCAGTATAGTGCCAAGGCATCCTTTGCCTCCCACGGAGAGGGCAGACAGGGATTCGGGTTAACATCTCATCCAGTCCTGAGCACCTCCGACAGTGCAGACTGAGAGTGTCAACCTATATTATGGGTTTAAGTCTGTGGAGTGGGACTATGAACCCATAACCTCCTAACTCAAAAAGGCAAGAGAGCTTTCCATGGAGCCACAGCTGATGTGGCCTCCATACTGTGATTTTCGGCTCACGTCCTTGGAACGGTCTAAGAACTCACGGCCTGCTGACCCAGAGATGACTCTGCTACCCGTTGAGCCAAGCTGCTTTCCAGGCCCATCATAACCTCCCTGTTGTCAATCAACCATTGAATCTGTCTGCTAACCTACCCCACTTCCTGCTTCAAAATCTAGAAAGGATCTTAAAGCTATTTATGAAAAGCAAAAGAGAATTAAAATAGGAAGAAAGAGAAATAGAAAGAAAGACTTGCATCTCACAACCACCGGACGTCTCAATGCTCTTTACAGCCAATGAAATACTTTTGAAGTGTAGTCACTGTTATAATGTGGGAAACACGGCAGCCAATTTGCACACAGCAAGCTCCCACAAACAGCAAGATGTTAATGACCAATAAACTGTTTTGGTAAAGTTGATTGAGGGACACATATCATCAAGATCCACGGCGCAGCTCTGGACAATGTGGACCGCTTTCCATACCTCGGGAGCCTGTTATCGACAAGGGCAGACTTCGACGACGAGATTCAACACCGCCTCCAGTGCGCCAGCGCAGCCTTCGACCACCTGAGGAAAAGAGTGTTCAAAGATCAGGCTCTCAAATCTGCCACCAAGCTCATGGTCTACAGGGCTGTTGTGATATCCGCCCTCCTGTATGGCTCAGAGACGTGGACCATGTACAGTAGACACCTCCAATCGCTGGAGAAATACCACCAACGATGTCTCCGTAAGATCCTGCAAATACCCTGGGAGGACAGATGCACCAACGTTAGCGTCCTCAACCAGGCCAACATTCCCAGCATTGAAGCACTGACCACACTTGATCAGCTCCACTGGGCGGGCCACATTGTTCACATGCCTGACACAAGATTCCCAAAGCAAGCGCTCTACTCGGACCTCCTTCACGGCAAACGAGCCCCAGGTGGGCAGAGGAACCATTACAAGGACACCCTCCAAGCCTTCTTGATAAAATGCAACCTCCCCACCGACACCTGGGAGTCCCTGGCCAAAGATTGCCCTAAGTGGAGAAAATGCATCCGGGAGGGCACTGAGCACCTCGAGTCTCATTACCGAGAGCATGCAGAAAACAAGCGGAGGCAGCGGAAGGAGAGTGCGGCAAACCAGTCCCACCCACCCTTTCCTTTAACGACTGTCTGTCCCACCTGTGACAGAGACTGTAATTCCCGTATTGGACTGTTCAATGATCTGAGAACTCACTTTTAGAGTGGAAGCAAGTCTTCCTCGATTTCGAGGGACTGCCTATGATGATGATTGGCCCAGGACACCGGAGATAACGCCCCTGCTCTTTGTCAAAATAGTGCCATGGGATCTTTTACATCCACAAAAGAGGGCCGATTGATCCTCGGTTTAACATCTCATCCGAAAGACGGCTCGTCTGACAGTCTGGCGCAGACCCCAAATGCCAAAAGTTAGGCCTTAAACCGGTAACGGAGCGAAAATGCTCATTTTCCCGCTCCGCCTCCGTTTTCGCCCCGAAACGGAGAAATGCAAAAATCCAGCCCTATATAGTTTTCATAACTGAAGAAAGTATATCAGGCTGGTATATTTACATTTAAATTTGGAAAATTTACCGAACAAAGGGCGATTGGCAAGGGGTGAGTGTTTTTAATTGCAATAATTCAATCTGCGCACAATTTTAAGCAGCGCAGGGTCCAAAAAAAACATTAAAAAGCGATGAAAAGTCCATTAAGTTTCTGATGAGTCTTGTTTCGATAAATTTGAACATGCAGCATTCCCTTGAGAGCAAGCTCAGCCCTCCTGCTCCCTCCCTTCCTCCCCAGAAATCCCTGTTTTCACTCCTGCCGAGCTGCACACTGTTCTCTGATTCCCACAGTGTGCATCGCACTTATGAAGTAGCGTGTTAATGGCTATTGCACAGCAATATCCCGTCATCTTTGCAGCATATACTGATGTGTGTAGGGGGAGGCCGTAACAATATGGGCACATTTAAATAAACAGGACTTATCTGTAATGAAAAGGACTTTGGAAAGTTTCCCTATAATGTGTTTAGTTCCGTCTTTTGATGATTCAAATTGGTTTTTGAAGTGTGTCAATTGTAGATTGAGTTCTTGTTTATTACTTCATTAAGAGTTAATTGGATGCTGCCACTGCGGAGTATATTTACTGCTCCTACCTTCATTTTGTAGAGTTTTCTGGTGCGAACTAGGCCCATTAACTAATCCACCAGCAAATAATAGATCTTTCAGTGCTGGAGGTAAAATTGTGAGAAGCGTGTGCCGTAAGCTTTGTCCTCACCTCACTCAAAGCAGTAACCCTAACCACAACATTTGGGTCAGCCGAATTAACTGTGCATAGCAAGCTCCCACCGCAGAACTCTGGAATGTGCCCCTCGCTTTAAGCTCGCTCAGCGAAGGCGGGAAGAAGTTCTCGCGTTGCTGCAGTTATCTAAAGGGCTGCAGCAAGCATTTGAAAGAAGGTGGCTGCTTCAGAGGAAGTGGCTGCTTTTGAAAGTTTATGGCTGCAAAAGCCAAATGGTAGTGGCAAGAACAATAAAGGCTGGCATGTGCTAGGGCAGCAAACATTTAAATGTTAGACGGAGGAAAAGAAAGATAGATCTCGCATTGACAGGAACAAGAGTAGTCCATTCAGACCCTCGATCTTGATCTGCCATTCAGCTAGCTCACAGCTGAGCTCAAGTTTACGGAGGGTATTAGGTGGGATGCCAGACAGGAGAGAAAATATAGACGCGTTTTCATTTAGTGCAACCTATTTTTGATATCCTGCATTCATAAGAATATAAGAAATAAGAGCAGGAGTAGACCATTTGGCCCCTCGAGCCTGCTCCACCATTCAATAAGATCATGGCTGATCTGATCCTGGCCTCAAATCCACTTCTCTGCCCGCTCCCCATAACCCTTGACTCCCTTGTCGTTCAAAAATCTGTCTATTTTCACCTTAAATCTATTCAATGATCCAGTTCTCTGGAGTAGAGAATTCCAAAGATTCACGACCCTCTGAGAGAAGAAATTACCCCTCATTTCCGTTTTAAATGGGCGACCCCATCACGTGAACTGTAATGAACTTTTCATATATTAGAATTTTCCACTAGCTAAGCGAATGGATCTGGGTATTTGTCCACAGATTCCACTTGCAAAGATTTAGTTCGACTCATCCTGGCCCTTCATAATAATTCTACCCAACTCATCCCCTGAAGCGCCTATCCACTCTTTAACAGTTCAATACATTCGCCATCAAATATTAAACCTGTCAAAGAAATTTAAAACAGTTCTGTCTCCCAGCTCCAAGAATCACGCACGTGGAAAGAACAATTCAAAATCGATGAATTGCTGACAGAATCAAAATGTTGTCAAAATTGCAATGTTCAAAAGAGTGGATCGAATCGTTAGCCCAGTGAAAGCTGCAACAAGGACACGCGTCAGAAACCAGTCTCCTGCAAAGAACAGGCACATATTGAGAGATCCAAATAACGTCCGTTGGATCAGCTGCAGGAGGCACTCGGAAACCGCTGATACTCGTATATTACTAACCGCGATGCGCCTTCAATGTACCGAGCCCTTGTGCTCCAATGTCAGCCGTGGCTCAGTAGGTAGCACACTTGCCTCGGAGTCAGAGGATATTGGGTTCAAATCCCAATCATGGGATTTGAGCACATAAACTAAGGCTGACACTCCAGTGCAGTGCTGAAGGAGTGCTGCACTGTCCGAGGTGCCATCTTTCAGCTGAGACATTAAACTGAGGCCTTGTCTGTTCTCTCAGCTGGATGTAAAAGATTCCATGGCATTATTTCAAAGAAGAGCAGGGGGAGTTTTCCCCGGTGTCCCGGCCAATATTTATCGCTCAATCAACATAACAAAAAAACTGATTATCTGGTCATTATCACATTGCTGTTTGTGGGAGCTTGCTGTGCACAAATTGGCTACCGCATTTCCGACATTACCACAGTGACTCCACTCCAAAAGTGCTTCATTGGCTGTAAAGCACTTTGAGATGCCCGGTGGTCATGAAAGGTGCTGTATAAATGCAAGTCTATCTTATTTTATTTTTTCTGGTAGTTGTGTTTGAATAACACCCACAACTGCTTTCATAAGAACATAAGAATATAAGAAATAGGAGCAGGTGTAGGCCTTACGGCCCTTCGAGCCTGCTCCACCACTCAATAAGATCATGGTTGATCTGATCATGGACTCAGCTCCACTTCCCCACCCACTCCCCGTAATCCATTATCCCCTTATCGTTTAAGAAACTGTCTATTTCTGTCTTAAATGTATTCAATGTCCCAGCTTCCACAGTTCTCTGAGGCAGCAAATTCCACAGATTTACAACCCTCTGAGAGAAGAAATTTCTCCTCATCTCTGTTTTAAATGGGCGGCCCCTTATTCTAAGATCAGGCCCTCTACTTCTAGTCTCCTCCATCAGTGGAAACATCCTCTCTGCATCCACCTTGTCAAGCCCCCTCATAATATACATTTCGATAAGATCAGCTCTCATTCTTCTGAACTCCAATGAGTAGAGGCCCAACTCAACCTTTCCTCTTAAGTCAACCCCCTCATCCCCGGGATCAACCTAGTGAACCTTCTCTGAACTGCCTCCAAAGCAAGTATATCTTTTCTTAAATATGGAAACCAAAACTGCACACAGTATTCCAGGTGTGGCCTCACCAATACCTTGTATAGCTGTAGAAAGGCTTCCCTGCTTTTATACTCCATCCCCTTTGCAATAAAGACCAAGATACTATTGGCCTTCCTGATCACTTGTTGTACCTGCATACTATCCTTTTGTGTTTCATGCACAAGTACCCCCAGGTCCCGCTGCACTGCAGCACTTTGCAATCTTTCTCCATTTAAATAATAACTTGCTCTTTGATATTTTTCTGCCAAACTGCATCACCTCACATTTTCCAACATTATACTCCATCTGCCAAATTTTTGCCCACTCACTTAGCCTGTCTATGTCCCTTTGCAGATTTTTTGTGTCCTCCTCACCCATTGCTTTTCCTCCCATCTTTGTATCGTCAGCAAACTTGGCTACGTTACACTCAGTCCCTACTTCCAAGTCATTAATATAGATTGTAAATAGTTGGGGTCCCAGCACTGATCCCTGTGGCACCCCACTAGTTACTGGTTGCCAACCTGAGAATGAACCATTTATCCTGACTCTCTGTTTTCTGTTATTTAGCCAATCCTCTATCCATGTTAATATATTACCCCCAACCCCGTGAACTTTTATCTTGTGCAGTAACCTTTTATGTAGCATTTTGTCAAATGCCTTCTGGAAGTCCAAATACACCGCACCCACTGGTTCCCCTTTATCCACCCTGTTCGTTACATCCTCAAAGAACTCCAGCAAATTTGTCAAACATGACTTCCCCTTCATAAATCCATGCTGACTCTGCCTGACCGAATTATGCTTTTCCAAATGTCCTGCTACTGCTTCTTTAATAATGGACTCCAACATCTTCCCAACCACAGATGTTAGGGTAACTGGTCTATAGTTTCCTGTCCTCATAGTGGATACAGCACAAAGGAGGTCATTCAGTCCATCATGCCCGTGTCAGCTTTTTGGTCGAGCCCTCCAATTAGTCCCACTAACCAGCTCTTTCGCCATAGTCCTGTAAAAAAGGGTTTTCCTCATCTCACCTCCAGTTATTTTACCAATCGCCTTAAACCTGTGACTTCTGGCTACTGACCCTTGTACCATTAGAAAGAGTTTCTCCTTATTTACCGTACAAGAACATGAGATCATAAGAATTAGGAGCAGGCGTGATCGAGCCTGCTCCGCCATTCAATAAGATCATGGTTGATCTTCGTTCTCAACTCCACTTTCCCGCCCTGTTACTTGATTCCTCAAGAGTCCAGAAATCTGTCTATCTCAGCCTTGAATATATTCAATGACTCAGCATCCACAGCCCTCTGGGGCAGAGAATTCCCAAGATGCTCAACTCTCTGAGTGAAGAAATTCCTCCTCATCTCTGTCTTAAATGGCCGATCCCTTATCCCGTCACTGTGCCCCCTGGTTCTGCACACTCCAGCCAGGGGGAAACAGCCTCTCAGCATCTACCCTGTCAATCCGCTTCAGAATCTTGTATGTTTCAAAGAGATCAGGTCTCATTCGTCTAAGCTGTGAGAGTGTCGGCTCAATCTACTCAATCTCTCCTCATAGAACAGCCCTCTCATTCCACGGATCAATCTCCTTCTCCTTCTTCTTAGGCAGTCCCTCGTATCGAGGATGACTTGCTTCCACGCCAAAAAGGGTTGAGTTCACATGTGTTTCAATGAAGGACCTAATATTCCAGGTCCCGAACTATATGTTGAAGGGTGGAAGATGCCTGTGCGTGGATTTTTTTAATGTGCGGTGGCCATTGCACACCAGCCACCACACGGGCTTGACAGAGCTTGGTTCAATCTAGTGAACCTTTGTTGTACCACTTCTAAGGCAAGTATCTCCTTCCTCAGATAAGGAGACCAAAACTGTGCACAGTTCTCCAGGTGTGGTCTCACCAAAGCCCTGTACAATTGTAGTAAGACTTCCTTACTCTTGTACTCTAAGCCCTTTGCAATAAAAGCATTTGCCTCCCTAATGCGTTGCTGTACCTGCATGTTAACGTTCTGTGTTTCCTGTACAAGGCCACCTAAGTCTCTCTGAACACCAACATTTAATAATTTCTCACCATTTAAAAAATATTCTGTTTTTCTATTCTTCCCACCAAAATCATTCATGATTTTCAATGTTGCTCAGGAGAACAACCCTAGATTCTCCAATTTCTCCACATAACTGAAGTCCCACATCCCTGATAACATTCTAGTAAATCTCTTCTGCATCCTCTCTACAGCCTCGACAAAGCGTGGAGCCCCGAATTGAGCACGATACCCCAGCTGTGGCCTAACTAGTGTTGTATAAAGGTTCCATTCTTTTATACTCTATGGGCTGGATTTTACGGTCTCCTGCACTCCGGGTTTTGCCGCAATGGCGGCGATGAGGTCTCCAGCGCTCCGCGGCGATCCCCGTGTTGGGTTTTGCGGCGGTGCAGAGCAGGTCCGCCCGGAAGGCCTGCACCCCCGGCCAAGGGTAGAGGCAGCGAGAGCAAGTGCGGCGGGTGTAGAGTAAGGAGGAGGAGAGATAGCTGTAGCTAAAGTTTGTTTGTTGCTGCTGTTGCTATTATTGTTACTGTTGTTCTTCTGTTATTGTTGTTTAATTGATCTTAATTGTTATTTCTCAGTTGAAAATGAAATAAAGCTACTAACAGAAAGCACTCACATCTTCCCTCTCCCTGCAAAAGGTTGACACCCTAGTCCATGGACCACACCATGGTCTGCGCTTGCCCCTGGTGTTGCTCCTATCCCGGGCCAAAGGCCCCCTCTCCCCCGGTGCCGTGTCTTCAGCTCCACTGAAACAATGGCGTCTTCTCTGCGCCGGTTTTCTTAACTTCAGGCAAGGTTTTTCAGAATTGTGCAATGCGCCGTTTTTGAAAAAAATCCTATTTGGCCAAACTCGCGTAAATAGCCAGAAATGGCGCACCCGGCAGGTTCCGCCCCCAGTGACGTCAAAAAATCGGGAAGTAAAAAAGTCGGACGTAAGTGTGTTAGAGTGGCGCAGAAACTTTGGCGAAACTAGTAGATTTTAGTCTGCTCCGAAAAAAATAGCGTAGGCCAAAAAAACCGGCGCAGAATGGTGCGGAAAATTCAACCCCTAGCACCTCCTTATATGGCTCGGTGTCAAATTTTCTTCTGATAGTCACTCCCGTAGAACACTGGGACAATGTTCCCTTTAAGCTGCATGGTCACGCAGCGCTCCAGCGAACCCGCACAGCCGGCGAGCCGGCTTTTCAGTCCACAATCCGCGCATGCACGGTAATCTGATTGGCTCGCACAGCCCCCTTAAAGGGGGCGCGCGGCAGGAGAAATAATGATAGCGAACATTGCTTGGGACGTTCTACTATGTTAAAGGATACTATAAAAATGAGGTTTTTATTGTAACTGTGATTTATACCATTTACTCACATGGAGGGTAAAAGCCAATATGGATTGGTTGAATCAAAAAATTTAAATAATCTTGCCTTTATTTAGCATCTTTCACGAACACCGGATGTCTCAAAGCACTTCACAGCCAATTAAGTATTTTTGGAGTGTAGTCACTGTTGCAATGTGGGAAATGTGGCAGACAATTTGCGCACAGCAAGCTCCCACAAACAGCAATGTGATAATGTCCGGATAATCTGGTTTTGTGATGTTGATTGAGGGATAAATATTTGCTAGGACACGGGGATAACTCCCCCTGCTCTTCTTCGCAATAGTGCCATGGGATTTTTTACATCCACCTGAAAGGGCAGACGGGACCTCATTTTAACATCTCATCCGAAAGACGGCACCTCCGACAGTACAGCATCCCCTCAGCACGGCACTGGTGAGTCAGCCGAGATTTATGTGCTCAAGTCTCTGGCATGGGACTTGACCCATAACCTTCTGACTCAGAGGCAAAATGTGCAACCCACTGAGTCGCAGCTGACACAGCCACTGACACAGCTGAAACAGCCTCTTCCCGTGCTGTAACTTATACGTATTTCTATGAAAGGGGGTGGCAGTAGTCCCGGGGACAACAAGGGAAGGCCCTTTGATATCCTATTTGGGGGAAGGTGACCCAGTCGTGGACACCTCTCCCTTCCCTCAGGCCGCAAACCTTACCTTTATATTGGCATCAGCTCAGCCCGAGGGCAAACCTGGAAGTTGCCCACTGATCCTTGGGGTCTCACGCCCCATTTAATCCGGTCTCGGACTTTCCAGGAGCTGCAAGGGGTAAAGGACCAGCCAACTCTTCCTGACTGGCAGCGAAGGTTCCCCTCCTCTAGCCAGGGATCCTGTATTTTTAATGATCCCTTGCCCCCCCCCCCCACCTTAACCCAGGAACATTGGGGCGGGTGTCATGGCGGGGCCATGGCTGGTGGGTGGCTGTCCCGTCCCAACCCTCCTGAGTTGGCGAGAAAAGAAAGAAAAGACTTGCATTTACATAGCGCCTTTCACGACCACCAGACGTCTTATAAGAACGTAAGAAATAGGAGCAGGAGTCAGCTATTTGGCCCCTCGAGCCTGCTCCGCTATTCAATAAGATCATGGCTGATCTGATCATGGACTCAGCTCCACTTCCCCGCTCCCCATAACCCTTGACTCCTTTATCGCTCAAAAATCTGTCTATCTCCGCCTTAAATATATCCATTGACCCAGCCTCCACAGCTCTGTGGGGCAGAGAATTCCAAATTTACAACGCTCTTAGAGAAGAAATTTCCACGTAACTCAGTTTTAAATGGGCGGCCCCTTATTCTGAGACTATGCCCCCTAGTTTTAGTTTCGCCTATGAGTGGAAATATCCTCTCTGCAGCCACCTTGTCCAGCCCCCTCATTATCTTACATGTTTCGATAAGATCACCTCTCATTCTACTGAACCCCAATGTGTATAGGCCCAACCTACTCAACCAATCCTCAGAAGTCAACCCCCTCATCTCCAGAATCAACCGAGTGAACCTTCTTTGAACTACCTACAATGCAAGTATATCCTTCCTTAAATATGGAGATCAAAACTGTATGCAGTACTCCAGGTGTGGACTCACCAATACCCTGTACAGTTGTAGCAGGACTTCTCTGCTTTTATACTCTATCTCCCTTGCAATAAAGGCCAACAGTCTCAAAGCCCTTTACAGCCAATGAAGTACTTTTGGAGTGTAGTCACTGTAATGTAGGAAACAAGGCAGCCAATTTGCACACAAGCAAGCTCCCACAAATAGCAATGTGATAATGACCAGTTCATCTGTTTTTTTGTTCTGTTGATTGAGGGATAAATATTGTCCAGTACACTGGGGATAACTCCACTGCTCTTCTTCAAAATAGTGACATGGGATCTTTTACGTCCACCTGAGAGGGTAGACGAGGCCTCGGTTTAACGGCTCATCTGAAAGACGGCACCTCCAACAGTGCAGCACTCCCTCAGCATGGCACTGGTGTGTCAGCCTAGATTTATGTGCCCAAGTTCCTGGAGTGGGAATTGAACCCACAACCTTCAGACTCAGAGGCGAGAGAGCTACCCACTTCAGACCTTTATCTCCTTCAGAAGTGGGAGACTTAACTCAGGACTGGGAGGAAACATGGAGCTCAACACTAACTGTTATGTATGTAAACATTGTAACTGTGTAAGACTTGCCATCAGAGGGTGCAACTGTTGGAGGCCCAAGGGTCACCTGCACACCTCGTGCAAGGGAGTATAAAAGGTTGTCTGCCATGCTAGTTAGGCACTCTGGAGTTGTATTAAAGAGACTAAGGTCACGTCAGTTTTAGCTCACAGTACTCAGTCTTGTGGCGTTCTACCATACATAACAATTGGCGATGAGTAACAGATTACGAACTTTCATGCCGTCATGGCTGCTGTTGGTATTTTAGATAGATCTGTAGAGGGTGATGATTGGGAAGCCTTCGTTGAGCATTTCGACCAGTACTTCGTGGCTAACGAGCTGAATGGGGACGATAAAGCGATCAAGCGCAGGGCGATTCTCCTCACCGTGTGTGGGCCCACAATATACGGCCTCATCAAGATTGTGCTCGCACCGGAGAAACCAGCGGAGGAGACATATACAGAGTTGTGTGCACTGGTTCCGGAAGCACCTCAAGCCGAAGGAGAGCATCTTAATGGCCAGATATCGCTTTTACACACACCAACGCTCCAAGGGCCAGGACGTGGCGAGTTATGTCGCCGACCTGAGACGCCATCCGGGAACTTGCGAATTTGCTGGATTTTGGGGGGAAATGCTGTGGGACTTTTTTGTGCTTGGCATTGGCCACGAGGTCATTCTTCGCAAGCTGCTGTCCGCCGAATCCCTAGACCTGAGCAAGGCCATCACGATAGCCCAGGCATTCATATCCACGAGCGATAATACCAGACAGATATCTTCTCAGCATCGAAGCTCACCGGCAGGTACTGTGCATAAAATAATGTCGCTAGCAGCCAGAACTGCATATGGCAGGGCCTACTCGTTTGCAGCTGCAAGACCTAGGATGACTCAGAGTCCGCCATTGGGCGTGAATGCAAATCCATTAGCACCATGTTGGCGCTGTGGGGGTAATCATTGAGCCCATCAATGTTGATTCAAGTACTACGTGTGCAAAGGCTGCAAAACAATGGGGCACCTTCAGCGAATGTGCAAGAGTGCTGCGACTCACCACGTGGCAGAGGATGACCGATCTGGCACGGATCACGCAGAACAAACAAGAGAGGCAACTCAACCCGAGGAAGAAGTACACTTCCTATTATGCTGAAAGTCAAATTGAACGGTATTCCGGTATCAATGGAGTTGGACATGGGGCGAGTCAGTCAATTATGAGCCAAAAGGCTTTTGAGAAACTGTGGGGCAACAAGGCACAAAGGCCCAAACTGAGCCCGATTCAGACAAAGCTACGCACCTACACCAAAGAGCTCACACCAGTCATTGGCAGTGCGGCAGTTAAGGTATCGTACGATGGAGCTGTGCATGATTTATCACTGTGGATTGTACCAGGCGATGGACCAACGCTATTCGGTAGAAACTGGCTGGGAAAGATTCGATGGAACTGGGACGACATCAAAGAACTATCTTCAGTGGATGATGCCTCGTGCGCCCAAGTGCAGGGCAAGTTTCCGTCACTATTTGAATCAGGCATCGGCAACTTCACAGGTTGTGCAGATCCATCTAATCCCCGATGCAAGGCCCGTTTATCACAAGGCTCGAGTGGTTCCATATATGATGAGGGAGAAAGACGAGATCGAACTGGACAGACTTCAACAAGAGGGAATCATATCGCCAGTCGAGTTCAACGAGTGGGCCAGTCCGATTGTTCCGGTGTTGAAAAGCAATGGCACAGTCAGAATCTGCGGAGACTACAAGGTAACGGTCGATCGAGTCTCGTTACAAGACTCAAGACAGATGACATGTTCGCAACGTTAGAGGGGGGGGATGTCATTCACTAAGTTGGACCTAACCTCCGCCTCCATGACGCAGGAGTTGGCTGAATCTTCGAAAAGATTGATGAGCATCAACACGCACAAAGGTCTGTTTATATACCACAGATGCCCTTTTGGGATTCGCTCGGCTGCTGCCATCTTCCAGAGGAACATGGAGAGTCTGCTGAAATCGGTTCCGCCCACCGTTGTGTTTCAAGAAGACATCCTGATCACCAGTCGTGACATCACCAAACACCTACACAACCTGGAAGAGGTTCTAAGTCGACTAGACAGAGTGGGACTCAGGCTGAAACACTCCAAGTGTGTTTTCCTGGCACCAGAGGTAGAATTTTTGGGGCGAAAGATTGCGGCAGACGGCATCAGACCCATGGACTCAAAGACAGAGAATCAAGAATGCACCCAGACCACAGAATGTGACGGAGCTGCGTTCATTCCTGGGACTCCTCAACTATTTTGGTAACTTTCTACTCAGGTTAACCACTTTGCTGGAACCGTTGCACATGTTGCTACGTAAGGGTGATGACTGGGTTTGGGGTAAATCTCAAGCGACAACTTTTGAGAAGGCCAGAAACGTACTTTGTTCTAATAATTTACTTGTACGGTATGATCCGTGTAAATGATTAATGCTAGCTTGTGATGCATCTTCGTACGGGGTCGACTATGTGTTACAGCAAACCAATGTATCGGTTGAGTATGCATCTAGACGTCTGTCTAAGGCTGAAAGAGCCTACAGTATGGTGGAGAAAGAGGCGTTAGTATGTGTATATGGGGTTAAGAAAATTCACCAAAACCTATTTGGACTTCGGTTTGAACTTGAAACCGACCACAAGCCGCTCACTTTGCTGTTTTCAGAAAGCAAAGGTATAAACACCAACGCTTCGTCCCACATCCAAAGATGGGCACTAACATTGTCCGCCTGTGACTATGTTATCTGCCACAGACCAGGCACGGAGAACTGTGCTGATGCCCTCAGTCGGCTACCATTGCCCTCTACCGGGTTGGAAATGGCGCAGCTCGCAGACTTGCTTCTGGTCATGGATGCTTTTGAGAGCGAGGGGTCACCGTCACTGCTCGCCAGATCAGGACCTGGACCAGCCAGGATCCTGTGCTATCACTAGTAAAAAGTTATGTCCTCAATGGGAGCTGGTCGGCCGTTCCAGAGGAAATGCAAGATGAAATTAAGCCGTTTCATCGACGCAAAGATGAACTGTCCATCGAGTCGGATTGCCTCTTATGGGATAATCGCGTGGTTTTGCCAAAAAAAGGCAGGGAAATGTTTATATGTGACCTACACAATACCCACCCAGGCATAGTCATGATGAAGGCTATAGCCAGGTCGCATGTTTGGTGGCCCGGCATTGACTCGGACTTAGAGTCATGCGTACACCAGTGCAACACGTGCCCACAATTGAGCAATGCACCAAGGGAGGCTCCATTGAGTCTGTGGTCATGGTCCTCCAAACCGTGGTCCAGGATCCATGTAGATTTTGCTGGCCCTTTTCTCAGAAAGATATTTTTAGTTGTAGTGGACGCTTACTCTCAGTGGATCGAATGCATAATCATGTCATCCAGCACATCCACTGCCACCATTCAAAGCCTCCGGGCTATGTTCGCCACCCATGGCTTGCCCGACGTCCTTGTCAGTGAAAATGGACTGTGTTTCACCAGCTCGGAATTCAGTGAGTTTATGACCTGCAATGGCATCAAGCATGTCAGGTCTGCCCTGTTTAAGCCCGCATCCAACGGTCAAGTGGAACAGGCAATCCAAACTATCAAGCAGAGCTTGAAAGGTGTGATGGAAGGCTCCTACAGACCTGCTTATCTCGGGTTCTGCTCAGCTCCCTGACGTGACCCCACTCGCTCACTGGGTACCCCTGCGGAATTTTTAATGATGAGAGCACTCAAAACCAGGCTCTCCCTAGTCCACCCGGATCTAAATGATCATGTGGAAACCCGGCGTCACCAGCAAAACATGTACCACGATCGTGCTGCTGTATCACGTGAGATTGAGTTAACGACCCTGTGTTTGTCCTTAATTACGGTCACAGTCTTAAATGAGTCACTAGCACTATTTTGGCCAAGGAGGGGAATAAAGTGCTTATCGTCAAACTACTGAATGGACAAACGTGCAGAAAGCATTTGGAGCAGACCAAACTGCGGTTCACCGACAACCAGGAACAACCTGAAGAGGACATCACCATCATCGATCCACCAACACACACCCAACTAGCAACGTACCTCACTGTCAATCGAGAGGATGAACCCACCATTCCCAACAGTCCTGTCAGACCAACCGCTCCGCAATGCGGCAATGGTCCAACCAACTCACCCATGTCAGAGTTTGAACTCAAGACGATCAACCAGGGAGCGTAGGGCCCCAGATCATCTCAACTTGCAAATAATTTGTATCAAAAACTTTGGGGGGGAGTGATGTTATATATGTAAACATTGTAACTGTGTAAGACTTGCTACCAGAGGGCGCAACTGTTGGAGGCCCAAGGATCACCTGCACACCTCGTGCAAGGGAGTATAAAAGATTGTCTGCTATGCTGCTCAGGCATTCTGAAGTTGTATTAAAGAGACTAAGGTCACGTCAGTTTTAGCTCACAGTACTCAGTCTTGTGGAGTTCTTCCATACTTAATAGTAACTGTCTTTGGTCTTCTTTACCTCCCCTGAGCAACATTTGTTTTTTAACTGGATCAGAATTGACTGAATATTTGCCTGAAGATATTAGCATTACTACTCACATCATATAGAAGAGTCTTCAAGTGTCTGTCAAGGGGGTCAAGATTCGAAGCCTGATTAAAAATCCAGCATATCCAAATATATAAATCAATTATGGGATAACTTAGAAGAACTGCCCGAGGCTTGTTTAGTTAAAAGTTCTTAGCAGGAATTTTATTCCTCTCTCTCCATCTGCCACCCACTTAAAGCAGCCATGAGGACTCAGTACAAACAGCTTTTCACAACTATTTTTAATTGAAACGTAAATCAAATGTCCCCTTATTAACCGGGGGGGGGCGGGGGGCGCTAAAACCGACAAATAAACAAATTAACTTTTTACCGCAAACTTAAATCAAATTAAAATTTGTTTCAGCTTTCCACAACTCTTTGGCGGGGGGTGCGGGGGAGACAAAATAGACAGTTAGATCAAGTGCCCCCCAATCTGGGGGACGCTCCAGACACTTTTCAAATGTCCTTTTTTTTTGTTTTTTGGGGTTTCTTTGTGGGGTTTTTTTTGGGCTTTAAAATCATAAATTTTACAATTGCCCCCTATAAAAGGGGAGGGGGGACACTAAAACCCGGCAATTAAAACAAATTAAACTTTAAAACATATAAAATCAAATTAACATTTGGTTGCCGGGGGTGATAATGCATTCCAGTCCCTCCGGCGCCCACCTCTCGCGGAAGGCCGCGAGCGTACCGGTGTTAACTTTCCACAGGACTGTGTGTCAGCTGTGGCCCAGTGGGTGGCACTCTCGAGGGGGAGGGGCTAGGAGTGAGCAGGTGCTGCTGAGTACTGCAGGAGTTGGAGTGAGTTTGTAAAAAGTTGGTGGTGCGATTTTGGGTTGTTTATTTTCAAATCTTAGGGCCTTTATGGCCCATAAACGTCAGCCAGGTGGCAGCTGAGGGGCCTGGAGTGCCGGGCCCCTCGGAGGACAAAGCTCCCAGTGTGAATTTAATCAGGGGAGAGAATGTCTTGAGAAGGGAGAATAAAAGGCCCAAAGATTTGGGCCGAGACCCCAGGAGGTTTGGAAAAGAAAACACGGTGGTGGTTCACTGCCAGGATAAGGAGGTGCGAGCTTGGGATATTATCCAGGCAGTATATGAGGACTGTGGTGAGGGAAGTTGCTTTGCTTGCCGACGAAAGCCAAATGTTGGATTCGATGTGACGGTCAGTGGCCGAGAGGCTTTTACTGAGCCTGAAGGTTGGGGAGAAGTATTTGGGTGCACCTTTGCTGCATTCCGAAGAGGTGGTAGTTTCATTCTTAAACCTGCCGGTTTATGTTGAGGGCGATGTGCTGATAAAAAAGTTGGAGTCGTTAAACTTATCTCAGTAATAAAGAGGAAATACTATCCTGGAACACAGGTAGCCGATGGAACCCGTTATGTAAAAGTACGGTTCCCAGAGGGGGTGAAGTCATTCCCCTACAGCATGGAATTCGAGACAATGGAAGGAGCGCAGTACTTCTGGGTTCTGCATGAGAACCAGGGGAAGGTTTGCTATTATTGTCTTGGGTATGACCATTTATAAGAAGTTGTCCAGACCTGTATTGTTGTAACTGTGGCAAGTCTTGACACATCGCTCGGAACTGCAAGGCAGAGAGCTGTGCGGTTTGTCGCATAGGCCCCACCCGCTGTGAGTCTGAGGCAGCAGGAAGCTCTTTGAGCGACGAGGAGATGGGAGAAGGAGCAGGAGGTGTGAGTGGAGAGGCCAGAAGAGCAGAACAGGCGGAGGACACAGCCGCCGAACGGAATGAGGAAAGAGCGTAAGAAGAGGCAGAAAATTGCGGAGCAGTACACAGGATGCAAATGGTGGATTCAGCGAAGGACATCACTGATCAGGGACAGAGGCAAACCATAATATGGCTCACCTTCAGGTGTCGGTGGGGGAGCAGAGAAGGGTGGGGGTAAGTCAAAGTACTCCAAAGAGAGACGGGGAGTTGAACATCTTGGGGAGCAGGAGGGGGTAAATACTAGGAGAGGGTGCGAGGCAGGAGCCTTAATGGGGCAACAGAACAGAACTGTTGGAGAAACCATGTTAGCAGGATGTCTCTCTAAGGGAGATTCTGTATCTGACAGGGAACAGGGACGGAAGATTACAGAAGAGCTCGAGAGTGAGGAGTCAGAGGAGGAAGGAGACATGGAATTGGGGGGTGGGGGGACATTATGTGGAAAGGGAAAGGTTAGTGAGGGGCAGAAGGAGGGAGAAGGGGCAGCTCCTCGACCTAAATTTAGTGTAAGGAAGAGGCTGAAACTGCAGGGAAAGTTCAAACAGGAAGTGAAAAAGAGCCGGAGGCTGCAGGAGAAACAACAGCCGCCCGAAAAGTTGGGATGGAGCATGGGAGGAGGGATGGGCCGGAGATTAAATGATGATGGGGGGATTATCAGGCACACTTCTTTTATTAGGAGCAATGATTACATTGGTCTCGGTTAATGTGATCAGACTGAGGTGGGGGGAAGAAATTGCAAAAGTTGTTGCAGTGTTTTAAAGGCACTGACCTGTTGTGTCTGCAAGAAAACTTTTGTGATGAGGATATCCTAGAAAGTGTTTGGAAGGTTTGGAATGGAGAAGTGTTTGCAAGTTGTACAAATAATACCCGTACAGGGGTGGCTGTTTTGGTGAGTTCGTCCATAAAAGAGTGTGCTGCATTGGTGGACAAGGACACTGAGGGGAGATTTTTACAGCTAAAGGTACAAATGGATGAATTGAATTGTGATCTCTTTAATATCTATGCACCGAATGACCATTGCAAGCGGCGTGAGTTTTTTCGGTGGTTATTCACAGAAGTGGCAGAGGCAGTAAACCCTTGTATGGTGGGGGATTTTAATGTATTTTTATCTCGGATGGACATTTTAGCCCAGATGACCTTTAAGGATGATAACTCCAGAGAGATGATTGTAAAATGATGTCAAATTTAAATTTGAGAGACTTATAGAGGGATCGGAACCCCACAAAAAGGGAGTTCTCCAGAAGAGTTTGTGTGAGTGATGTTTTGAAACAGAGCCGAATAGATTTTGTGTGAACGCAGGAAGGGTTAACTTCTGAGGTGATGGAGATTTATTATAAAAAGGTATTTTTTAGTGACCACTAGGCTTTGGTTCTTAAAATTCGGAACAGCAGAGTTAAGATCAGTCTTGGGGTGTTGGTTTTAAACAATCAGTACTTGAACTAAATTGCTTTTAAAGACGGGATTTTAAATATAATAAAGAATGCTCGGAAGGAACCTTTATTTTTGAAAGAACAAAGAGTTTGGGGGGAAAATTTCAAATATGATGTAAATGTTTTTTCGGTACGTTATGGGAAAGAAAGAGCAACAGCTAACCGGCGTCAAGAAGAGAATATAAACAGAAGGTTTACAGATATCTGTAAAGCATTTGACGGAGGGGATAAGGGAACAGAGACTAAGTGACAGGTTTTAAAGGAAGAGTGGGAATTATTGCAAGCTAAAAAATGCAAGGAGGCAATTCTCCGCGCAAAGGCTAGAGATGCATTGGAGGGAGAAAGATACACTAGATATTTTCTAGAGCAAGAGAAGTTGCGACAAAGGTTATCATTAATTGGAGAGTTGAAGGTTGGGGAAAAGATCATTAATGAAAGTGGGGAGATTATGGAGGCAGCTAGTAGCTTTTATCAGAGTTATATACAAAAGAAGATATTTGCAAATTGGCGATGGAGAAGTTTCGTGCTTTTATTGAAGAGGAATTAAAAGAGGATGCGTGCGTGACAAAGAAGTAGGATTAGCGGAAATAAAAGTAGCAATAAGTTGAATGAAGGGGACAGGGGTGCGGGAAGCTAGGGTCTGGTGGACTAAGTGCAGAATTTTATACGGAATTTTTAGAGATTTTTAGTCCATTGGTCTTAGTGTTTTTAAGGAGATTAAACCGAGGGAATACTGGCCCCATCTATGAGGATTATGAAGCTGAGCTTATAAAAATAAAAGGGATAGAAGGATCTGAACAATTGGAGGCCCATCACATTATTAAATGTGGATTATGAAATATTGGCGAGAGATATGGCAAATCGTATGAAGAAGGTGATGCCGAAGATAGTTCCACCCTCTCGGTCCTACGGAATCATAGGCCGGGACATCGCTGACTCTGTGGTCTCAATCCGAGATGCGATAGAACTCATGGAAAAGAGTGAGAGGGAAGCTTATGTGCTAAAGATGGATCAAGAGAAAGCCTTTGATAGAGTCTCTCATGAGTTTTTATTGATGGTTTTGGAAGCATTTGGTTTGGGGGAAAATTTCATTGAGTGGATCAGGATTTTTTTCTTCAAACACATTAAGCTGTGTTAAATGTAATGGTTTTTTAATCCAAGTATTTTCCAATACAGAGATCAGTGAGACAGGGTTGTCCGCTGTCCCCATTGTTGTGCACACTGGTAGCAGAACCATTATGTTACATGATGCGAAAGGAACAAGGCGTATTCGGGATTGCGGTTCCCAGTTCCGGATAGGTTTCGGTGATACACCAATATGCAGCCGACACGACCTTAACGTTGAGAGATGGGGAGTCAGTGAGGAAAGCTGTGGGAGTAGTGGAGGAGTATTGTAGAGCTTCAGGAGCCAGATTAAATTATAGTAAGTCCCAATGCCTGGTTGTGGGAAGGAGTGGGGGGGTGAGTGGTTGGAGGAAAGCCCTTTTAAGGTGGTGGAGATTTTAGAAGTTCTGGGGGTGCATATGGGGTGCAAGAAGGATAGGGATGAAGTGGATCAATTAAATTGGGAACCGAAGGTTATGAAAATTGAAAAGATTTTGAGAAGATGGGAAAGAAGGTGGTTCAGCCCTCCTGCAATCTAAACTATAGAACTTATTGACATAGAAAACATAGAAACATAGAAAATAGGTGCAGGAGTAGGCCATTCGGCCCTTCGAGCCTGCACCGCCATTCAATGAGTTCATGGCTGAACATGCAACTTCAGTACCCCATTCCTGTTTTCTCGCCATACCCCTTGATCCCCCTAGTAGTAAGGACTACATCTAACTCTTTTTTGAATATATTTAGTGAATTGGCCTCAACAACTTTCTGTGGTAGAGAATTCCACAGGTTCACCACTCTCTGGGTAAAGAAATTTCTCCTCATCTCGGTACTAAATGGCTTACCCCTTATCCTTAGACTGTGACCTCTGGTTCTGGACTTCCCCAACATTGGGAACATTCTTCCTGCATCTAACCTGTCTAAACCCGTCAGAATGTTAAACGTTTCTGTGAGATCCCCTCTCATTTTTCTGAACTCCAGTGAATACAAGCCCAGTTGATCCAATCTTTCTTGATATGTCAGTCCCGCCATCCCGGGAATCAGTCTGGTGAACCTTCGCTGCACTCCCTCAATAGCAAGAATGTCCTTCCTCAAGTTAGGAGACCAAAACTGTACACAATACTCCAGGTGTGGCCTCACCAAGGCCCTGTACAACTGTAGTAACACCTCCCTGCCCCTGTACTCAAATCCCCTCGCTATGAAGGCCAACATGCCATTTGCTTTCTTAACCGCCTGCTGTACCTGCATACCAACCTTCAATGACTGATGTACCATGACACCCAGGTCTCATTGCATCTCCCCTTTTCCTAATCTGTCACCATTCAGATAATAGTTTGTCTCTCTGTTTTTACCACCAAAGTGGATAACCTCACATTTATCCACATTATACTTCATCTGCCATGCATTTGCCCACTCACCTAACCTATCCAAGTCACTCTGCAGCCTTATAGCATCCTCCTCGCAGCTCACACTGCCATCCAACTTAGTCACTGCCTACCATTCTGAAAAGTACCCATTTACTCCTACTCTTTGCTTCCTGTCTGCCAACCAGTTCTCAATCCACGTCAGCACACTTCCCCCAATCCCATGTGCTTTAACTTTGCACATTAATCTCTTGTATGGGACCTTGTCGAACGCCTTCTGAAAGACCAAATAACCACATCAACTGGTTCTCCCTTGTCCACTCTACTGGAAACATCCTCAAAAAATTCCAGAAGATTTGTCAAGCATGATTTCTCTTTCACAAATCCATGCTGATGTGGACCTATCATGTCACCTCTTTCCCAATGCGTTGCTATGACATCCTTAAGAATTGATTCCATCATTTTACCCACTACCGATGTCAGGCTGACCGGTCTATAATTCCCTGTTTTCTCTCTCCCTCCTTTTGGATACTCCTGAGTAGGCAGAAAAGTCTATCCGAGAGGCTTGTGTGAGGTTTTTATGGGAAGGGAAACCAGCCTTGGTTGCATAAATGCCATCGTTGTATAGAAAAATCAGGGAGGACTCAATTTCCCAGATACTGATTTGAAGAAAAAAATCCTTTGAATTAAATGGGCGCAGAGATTTCTTCAGAAGTCAAATACAAGTTTTTGGAAGCGTTGTTTCCAGCATTTTTTAAATTAAGTGAGATAGGAGGACAAGGAATATTTTATATGCAATATAATAATATGTTTTTGAAAATGCTTAACCTCTCCCTAGGTTTTATAAGAGGGTTGTAGACACTTGGGTCCAAATTTTAAAAAGTGTGCAGTTTATGCCCAAAGATGCTGAGGAATTTTTAGAACAACCCTTATTTTTGAACAGGTGGATCAAAATTGAAGGAGAGTTATTATTTAATCAAGCTTTTATAAAAGCTGGTATTATATATATTGTGTCCCAAACACAGATGAGGCTGTACACAGGGAGGTTAAAGTAACAGTGATCTCAGTCTTTAATAAGACACTCCAAAGTGAGGAACAGGCCTTCGGGGCCGGCTTATATACAGTGCTCCCAAGGGATGCTGGGATCCCTTGGGACTACAGGGGATGAGCTCCCTGGTGGCGGAACATGGAAGTGCATGCTTTACAGATGCTCAAAATCACTCCCCCCCCCCCCCCACCCTCCAAAAGTCAAAGTGAAAACTATTTACCAGGTGAGGCGGTTGGGAGCCTATCTTTCCCTGGTGGACCGTCTCGGTACAAATGTCTGTTCTGGTGTGTTGGCTCTGCCCTCGCTGGGCTCGCCTGTTGTAGGCCCTGCAGGGCTGCGAGGTGAGCCTGGCCTTGCTGGGCTGTTGGGCATGATGGGTTCGATTTCCTGGTCTGGCGTGGTGTCGTTGATCCTTTGGGTGTGTGTTGTGGGCTCGAAAAAGGTGGTGTCTGCTGTGGGTTGTTCAGGGCAGTCTGTGAACCGCAGCCTCGTTTGGTCCAGGTGCTTTCTGCAAATTTGTTCATTGTCTAGTTTGACTACAAACACCCTATTCCCTTCTTTAGCTATCACCATGCCTGCGATCCACTTGGAACCATGTCCATAATTTAGCAAATATACAGGGTCATTCAGATCAATTTCCCGTGACACAGTGGCGCGACCATCGTTTACATTTTGTTGCTGCCGCCTGCTCTCTACCTGATCATGCAGGTTGGGATGAACCAGCGAGAGTGTGGTTTTAAGTGTCCTTTTCATGAGTAGCTCAGCCGGGAACACCCTTGTGAGCGAGTGGGGTCTCGTGCGATAGCTGAGCAGTACTCGGGACAGGCGGGTTTGGAGTGAACCTTCTGCGACTCGTTTAAGGCTCTGTTTGATGGGTTGTGCTGCCCGCTCTGCCTGCCCATTGGAGGCTGGTTGAAATGGGGCCGAGGTGAAATGTTTGATCTCATTGCGGGTCATGTATTCTTTAAATTCAGCACTGGTGAAACATGGCCCGTTGTCACTGACCAGTATGTCAGTCAGGCCGTGGTTGGCAAACATGGTCCTCAGGCTTTCAATGGTGGCGGTGGCGGTGCTTCCCGACATTATTTCACATTCAATCCATTTTGAAAAAGCATCCACCACCACCAGGAACATTTTACCGAGAAACGGGCCCACATAGTTGACATGGATCCTCGACCATGGTTTGGAGGTCCAGTACCACAAAGTTAATGGTGCCTCTCTGGGCGCGTTGCTCAACTGAGCACACATGCTGCATTGCCGCACACAGGACTCTAGGTCAGAGTCGATACCGGGCCACCACATATGGGATCTGGCTATCAGTTTCATCATTACTGTACCCGGGTGTGTGCTGTGGTGATCCGAGATGAACGTCTCCCTGCCCTTTTTTGGTAGCACTACGAGGGTACCCCACAACAGGCAGTCTGCCTGAATGGACAGCTCGTCCTTTCGCCGCTGGAACGGCTTGATTGGCTCTTGCATTTCAACAGGGATGCTGGCCCAGCTCCCATGCAGTACACAGTTTTTTACAAAGGACAGCAGAGGATCTTGGCTGGTCCAAGTCCTAATCTGGTGGGCCGTGACAGGTGATTTATCATTTTCAAACGCTTCCATGACCATTAGCAAGTCTGCAGGCTGCGCCACCATCAACAAGATTGTAGGCTGCGCCATTTCCACCCCCGTGGTGGGCAATGGTAGCCGACTGAGAGCATCCGCACAGTTCTCGGTGCCTGGCCTGTGGCGGTTGGTATAGTTATACGCTGATAGCGTGAGTGCCCACCTTTGTATGCGGGCTGAGGCATTAGTATTTATCCCCTTGTTTTCAGCGAACAGGGATGTGAGGGGCTCGTGATCGTTTCCAGCTCAAATTTGAGGCCAAACAGGTACTGATACATTTTCTTTACCCCGAACACACACGCTAAAGCCTCTTTCTCAATCGTGCTGTCGGCCCTCTTGGCCTTAGACAAGCTCCTGGAAGCATAGGCGACAGGTTGCAACGTCCCCGCAACGTTAGCTTGTTGTAATACACACCCGACTCCGTACGACGCATCAAATGCAAACACACGTCTTTTACACGGGTTATACAATACAAGCAGCTTGTCGGAGCATAAAATGTTCTGGCTTTCACAAAAGCAATTGCTTGGTTTTTTCCCCATACCCAGTTCTCACTTTTGCGCAATAACACATGTAGGGGCTCTAAGAGGGTGCTTAACCCCAGTAGGAAGTTACCAAAATAGTTGAGGAGTCCCAGGAATGACTGCAGCTCCATGACGTTCTGTGGCCTGGGCACGTTCCTGATAGCCTCTGTCTTGGCGTCTTTGGGTCGAATGCCGTCCGCCACGATCTTTCTCCCCAAAAACTCCACTTCTGTTGCCATGAAGACGCATTTCGACCTCTTCAGCCGCAGCCCTACGCGATCCAGTCGCTGGAGGACCTCCTTCAGGTTTTGTAGGTGCTCGGCGGTGTCTCGACCCGTGACCAATATGTCGTCCTGAAAAACCACCGTGCGCGGTACCGACTTGAGTAGGCTCTCCATGTTTCTCTGGAAGATCGCTGCAGCCGACCAAATTCCAAACGGGCATCTGTTGTAGATGAACAGTCCCTTGTGCGTGTTGATGCAGGTGAGGCCCTTCGAAGACTCCTCCAGCTCCTGCGTCATGTAGGCTGAAGTAAGGGTGAGCTTGGTGAACGTCTTGCCTCATGCCAGCATGACAAATAGATCGTTTGCCTTAGGTAGCGGGTATTGGTCCTGTAGCGAGAAACGATTCATAGTTACTTTATAATCGCCGCAAATCCTGACCGTGCCATCACTTTTGAGCACTGGAACAATCGGGCTGGCCCACTTGCTGAATTGTACTTGGGAGATGATGCCCTCGCGTTGCAGCCTGTCCAGCTCGATTTCCACTGTCTCCCTCATCATGTGAGGTACCGCTCGCGCCTTGTGGTGAATGGGTCGTGCCACTGGGACCAAGTGGATCCGCACCTTCGCCCCGGAAAAGTTTCCAATGCCTGGCTCAAAAAGGGAAGGAAAATTGTTAAGAACCTGGGTACATGAGGCCTCATCGACATGTGATAGCGCTCGGATGTCATCCCAGTTCCAACAGATTTTGGCCAGCCAGCTCCTTCCAAGCAGTGTGGCAGTTCGTGTACAGTGCCCTCGTAGGTGACCTTGACCATGGCGCTGCCCAGGACAGTGATAAGCTCTTTGGTGTACGTTTTCAGTTTCATGTGGATGGGGCTCAGGGCTAGTCTGAATGCCTTTTTGCACCACAGTCTCTCAAACATCTTTTTACTCATGATGGATTGGCTAGCGCCAGTGTCCAGTCCATGGCTATGGGTAAGCCATTCAATTTTACATTTAGCATTATAGGTGGACATTTCATCCAAAATGTGTGCACCCCGTGTACTTCAGCATCTGCCTCCTCTCTCTGAGGCTCGAAATTGCTTTGATCCACCATGGACCGATCTTCCTCTGCCACGTGGTGGTTAGCAGGTTTTGCAGAGCTTGCAGCTCATTTGCAAGCTTGTTGGAGATGCCCCATTGTTCCACAGCTCTTGCAAACATACACTTTGAAGCGGCATGAATACGCTGAATGGAAGCCTCCACAACGCCAACAAGGTGTGAATTGCCTTGCATTCATCCTTTGTTGCGGACTCTGAGTCATCTGGGTCACCTGAGGCCTGCTGGCAGTTGCAGATTCGTGGATTCTGCCCTCTACTTTTCTGCTCGCAAACACAGTTCCATTTAATTTATGAACATTGCTAGCACTTGTGTGCTGAGAGATTTGTTTGGTCTTATCACTGGTGGACATAAACGCCTGTGCTATCGCAATGGCCTTACTGAGGGTCGCTGTCTCTACAGTCAAAAGTTTTCATAGGATGGTCTCGTGGCCAATGTCCAGTACAAAAAAGCATCTGAGCATTTGTTCCAGGTAGCCATGAAACTTACATTGTCCTTCAAATCGCCTTAGCTCGGCGACGTAGCTCGCCACTTCCTGACCTTCAGATCGCTGGCACATGTAGAACCGATACCTCGCCATCAGCACGCTCTGCCTCGGGTTAAGATGCTCCCGAACCAGTGTACACAGCTCCTCATAAGACTTATCTGTGGGTTTCACCAGAGCCAGAAGATTCTTCATGAGGCTGTAGGTCGGTGCCCCGCAGACTGTGAGGAGAACCGCTCTCCTTTTTGCAGCGCTACCTTCTCCGTCCAGCTCTTTGGCTACAAAGTACTGGTCTAGCCATTCGACATAGGCTTCCCAGTCCTCACCCTCCATGAACTTCTCCAGGATGCCCATAGTTTGCTGCATCTTTGCGTTGGATTTGTATTCTCGTCGCCAGTTATTGTGTTCCTAACACCGATGAGACTGCACACAGGGAGGTTAAAGTAACAGTGACCTCAGTCTTTAATAAGTCACTCCAGAGTGAGGAACAGGCCTTAGGGGCAGGCTTATATACAGTGCTCCCAAGGGATGCTGGGATCCCTTGGGACTTCAGGGGATGAGCTCCCTGGTGGCGGAACATGGGAGTGCATGCTTTACAGATACACAACAATATACGTGAAAGATGTATTGTATGAGGTATTTCCAGGTTGGTTGCCAGAAGCGGTAGTGAGGGACATGGTTTGGGCGGAGGATCAGGAGGAAAAGGAAAAAGCAATTATGATCATGTATGAGAAGATTGTGAGAGCAATGCCGCAGGATTGGATGGAAGAAATAAATACACAAATCTCCAAAGGAGGTATAATGCATCCCGCTTTGCCAAGCTTTCTGTTGGAGAAAGGGGAGGAGTTGGTCCAACTTGACAACTATAATACTCGAGATTTCTACGGGGTACTGAGAGAATGGAGATTTAAGACACCTGCTGGTCAGGAGTTTTGCCAGAATATATATGCACAGCTGGACTTCAACAGGATTTGGAAGGGAGTGGGGGCAAATTTTAAATGTCCAGAGTGGATTGAACTGGATTTCAAATTGGCTCATAACCAGAATTTTACCATGATAGTCTTATGTACGATTGGACAAGTAGAGGTGGCAATTTGCCCAGTGTGTGGGACGCGGAATGAGACTCTGTCCCATTTACTGGTGTTATGTCCGCAGTTAAAGGATTTTAATTACTATGTTCGACATTGTGTGAGGTTTTCTTGCTGGGTGAGGACCTAAGAGCAAGAATGGGAATCCCGTGGGACTCAATTTTGAGATGGAGAGTCAACCCGAGTCTAGCGGAGCGGCAATTAATTTAATGTTCAGTTTGGCTAGATTTATGATTATGCAAAGAAGGAATGCTCTGTTTTTTTAGAGGAGGAGAATAAACCCAAAAGTGTATGCTAAATATAGACTAAAAGATCATAATTAGAAGGCTCTGAGGATGTTTTATTCGGAAAAGAATTTAAACATCGTATTTAATAATCATTTTGAAATGTACAATAGATTAATATATGTTACAGGAGATAATTTAGACTTTAGGTTTTAATGTTAATATGTGTTGGAGGAACGGCTGTGCAGAGGGACGGAATGGATTTGTAGGGGGTGGTGTGTGGGTCAGATTCACCTCTGACCTTCTGAATCGCTCCCACTCCCTGGGTTCCAGACTCTGGGTTTATTTGGGGGATGTGATAAAGTGCAAGAGGCAACTGGTTTGGTGCAAAAGAACTTCGATTTTATTAAGGACAAGAAAATACAATGTCAAACTTATAATCACTTGAATAAAGAACACTATATCACACATTCAAAGGGGGTTCAGAAAATAACACACCTCCCACCTCCCAATGCCTAACTCTGACTTGGTGAAACTCCAGGGCAAACAGGGACTATGCTCACCAATCCTTTACTGGTAGTTGGCGGTGGTTCGCGGTTTCGGGGTTCGCTGAACTCTGTAGATTCTGCTTGCCGTACCCCAAATGTCGTAGAGGACTTCTCACTGCGTAGTCTTCAGTTGGGTGGTGTCCGCTGATGCGGTAGGGCGTGTTTTGGATGTATGGGGTGAGTACCCACTTTCTTTTGTTAGAAGTAGGTTGTAAAGTCTCTTAAATACTGTTTTCACCTGTTGGTAGTCAGGACTTAGATTGTAGAGTAGAAACTTTCGAATCTTCGGTTTCTTCTTTGTGGAGTTTTGTTTCGAAATTGGTCGATCGCGGTGTTTTCGATGGTACC
Organism: Pristiophorus japonicus; assembly: GCF_044704955.1. NCBI lineage: Eukaryota > Metazoa > Chordata > Chondrichthyes > Pristiophoridae > Pristiophorus > Pristiophorus japonicus. The sequence continues at coordinate 14,832,572 of NC_091980.1, read as the reverse complement.
ACGTTGGCTGTGGTCGGTTGCTGCCGCAATGGTGATGTTCTTCCTTCCTTTTCGATTTTAGGACGTCGAGGCTGGAGAAGCTAGTTAAAACTGCTGCGGTGGTCTTTCTCCCTTCCTGATCCTCTATAATGCTAGGCTGCTGTGTGCATACCTTCTGCTAAGCATCCCTAGCAGTGTCTTCTGAAGCAAAAGCATACCCTTTGTTAAAGCAGGGCCCAGTTATACATTTGGAGCTGTTCTAATCTTTGCGCCGAATCAGTCCTGATTCTTTGTTTAATTTTGGTGGGCTTGATAGTTCTTTGTCATATTTTGGCGGGCTCATTAAATATTAATCTGTCTCAGATGTGTCGATCTTCTAAATCTATTTCTTGATGGAAAAAGTAGCTTTGGTAATTGCAATGTCTGTCTGTGCTTGGGTTTTCTATGCAGGCTGGATGTGCCATTGTTATTATGTATGTGCTGGAATGATTTCCCGGGTCAGGATGATGGTTAGCTATCTCTGGGTTAATTGTTGCCATGTTAATGTCTCCTGGGGAGAAGGGATTTTGAGTATATACAATTCTCCAGACAATTTGTTTTAGCTTCAATACCCAGACAATTTCAATACTCAAAACTGGTTCCTTTGAAGGATAGTTCCTTTAGTTCTTAGCTCTGCCCACACAGACCCATTCTGTCTTGTAAAATCCCAACTTCGATTAAAGTTCATAGTTTCTTCCATGTGCACTTTAGGATCTCAAACTTTCTGGTAGACAGTTCCAAATTAAATTTCCTTTCCAATGAGTCCAAACACTGGGAGCGGGGGATGGGGGGGGAGGGGGTTTCCCATGAATTTTGCAACCCTTCAGATTTTTATGATACAATAGAATGATCACGATGTCCTTAATGTTCAATAAATATTAATTATTAAACAAAAGTGGGTAGCACTCTCATCTCTCAGTCAGATAGTTGTGGGTTCAAGTCCCACTCCAGAGATTTGAGCACAAAATTCTAGGCTGACATTCTAGTGCAGTGCTGAGGGAGTGCTGCACTGTTGGAGATGCCGTCTTTCAGATGAGACGTTAAACCTAGGCCCCGTCTGCCCTCTCAGGTGAATGTAAAAGATCCCACGGCACTACTTCGAAGAAGAGCAGGGGAGTTATCCCTGGTGTCTGTGCCAATATTTCTCCCTCAATCAACATCACAAAAACAGACTATCTGGTCATTATCACATTGCTGTTTGTGGAAGCTTGCTCTGCACAAAATTGGTTGCTGCGTTTCCTACATTACAACAGTGACTGCACTTCAAAGAGTAGTTCATTGGCTGTGAAGCGCTTTTGGAAATCTGGCGATCGTGAAAGGCGCTATATAAATGCAAGTCTTTCTGTTTTCTTTTTACATGGAGTAGTTAAGGCGAATAGAGGAGATGCAGTTAAGGGCATGAGGGTGCAAGTGTATCCTTCCTTAAATACGGTGACCAAAACTGCATGTAGTACTCCAGGTGTGGCCTCCCCAATATCTTGTACAGTTGTAGCAGGACGTCTCTGCTTTTATACTCTATCCCCCTTGCAATAAAGGCCAACATTGGATATGCTGATAGGGTTCGGAAAAGTAGGGTGAGGAGCATGCTACTGTACAGCATAAACCCCGGCACAGACCCGTTGGGCCAAATGGCCTGTTTCTGTGCGGTAAATACTTTGCAAGACAATTGAAGCAGTACTGATTAGGTGACGCTAAGCTTGGGTTTTAAGAGCCGGAAGATTGTAAAAGAGAGAAAAGTCTTGGGGCCCGAGTTTGGTCAAACCTAAGTTCCACCGATGTACCGGCGAAAGGACCGCTAAGATCCTGACGGTACTTTGGGTGGAAGTTTGGTGGAAAAATGGGAAAAAAATGTTGGGCGGAAAAAATGGGCGTTACACAGCGATTCTGGGCGGCAGCGGGCAATAGGTCGGATTCTGAGTGGCAAATGCGATCCGCGGCAAAGTAACGGCGAGGATACAGTCGGGCCCAGGGAGGGGGGGAGCGGAAAAAAAAACTATTACAAATCCTTCAGAGGACCCCATCCAACAAAATCGCTGAAGAAGAAAGGAAGAAAACAAGTACACTCACCTTTTTTTGCAGGCCTTCATACTTACTGTTCAGGTAAGACCTGCCTCCACACTGCTGTCTCTTCTGCTGCTGGAGTGGAGGGCCGTCCGGACCAACCTCGGTAGGGAGCGAGCGGGAGGACTTTTGTCGGCGTTGCACACCGGTGCACATCAGCGGACGCTCCCAGCAAACGTCGCTCCTCACCGGCGGGAGGGTCTCACCAAACTCGCTCGGAGGGGAGAGCGCCCAAAAAACAGGGAGACCGCCAAGAAAACTCGGCAGCAGCCGTCGGTAAGTCCACTGAATTCGGACCCTTGGATTTATATAGCGCCTTTCATGACCACCGGACGGCTCAAAGTGCTTTATAAGCGAATGAACATAAGGACATCAGAAATAGGAGTAGGAGTAGGCCATTTGGCCCCTCGAACCTGCTCCGCCATTTAATAAGATCATGCTCATAGAATCAGCCATGATCTTATTGAATGGCGGAGCAGGCTCGAGGGACCAAATGGCCTCCACCTGCTCTTATTTCTTATGTACTTATGATCTTATGTTTCGATAAGATCACCTCTCATTTTTCTGAATTCCAATATGTATAGGCCCAAACTACTCAACCTATCTTCATAAGTCAACCCTCTCATCTCCAGAGTCAACCTAGTGAACCTTCTCTGAACAGTCCCCAATGCAAATATATCCTTGCTTAAATACGGAGACCAAAACTGCATGCAGTACTCCAGGTGTGGTCTCCCCAATATCTTGTACAGTTGCAGCAGGACTTCTCTGCTTTTATACTGAATCCCCCTTGCAATAAAGACCAACATTCCATTTTCCTTCCTGATTACTTGCTGTACCTGCATACTAACTTTTTATGTTTCATGCACAAGGATCTCCAGGCCCCTCTGTAATGCAGCACTTGCAATTTTTCTAGATTTAAATTATAATTTGCTGTTCTATTATTTCTGCCAAAATGGATAACCTCACATTTTCCCACATTATACTCCATCTGCCAAATGTATGTCCACTCACTTAGCCTGTCTATATCCCTTTGTAGATTTTTTGTTACCTCCTCACAACTTGCTTTCCCACCCATCTTTGTATCATCAGCAAACTTGGCTACATTACACTTGGTCCTTTCATCCAAGTCATTAATATAGATTGTAAATAGATGAGGACCCAGCACCGATCCCTGTGGCATCCCACTAGTTACTGTTTGCCAACCGGGAAATGACCCATTTATCCCGACTCTCCGTTTTCTGTTAGTTAGCCAATCCTCTATCCATGCTAATATCTTATTGCCAACCCCGTGAACTTATATCTTGTGCAGTAACCTTTAATATGGCCTTATCGAATGCCTTCTGGAAATACAAATACATCATTTCCACTAGTTATCCCTTATCCAGCCTGCTTGTTACATCCTCAAAGAACTCCAGCAAATTTGTCAAACATGATTTCCCTTTCATAAAACCATGATTGAATTCTGCTTTTCCAAATGTCCTGCTACTGCTTACTTAATAATGGACTCCAGCATTTTCCCAACGACAGATGTTCGGCTAACTGGTCTATAGTTTCCTGCTTTCTGTCTGCCTCCTTTTTTAAATAGGGGCATTACATTTGCAGTTTTCCAATCTGCTGGGGCCTCCCCAGAATGAAGTACCTTTGGAGTGCAGTCACTGTTGTGATGTCGGAAACGCGGCAACCAATTTTGCGCACAGCAAGCTCCCACAAACAGCGATGTGATAATGACCAGATAATCTGTTTTTATAGTGTTGATTGAGGGATAATTATTGGTCAGGACACCGGGGATATCTCCCCTGCTCTTCTTCAAAATAGTGCCACGGGATCTTTTACGCCACCTGAGAGAGCAGACAGAGCCTTTGAGATGAGACAGAGTGTCTCATCTCAAAGACGGCACCGCCGACAGTACAGCACTCCCTCAGCACTGCAATGGAGTGTCAACCTAGAAGCATATATAATTGTAATTTTAAGTTGATTGAAGTTAAGTGTGATTATACCCTTTGATGTTAAGGAATCACCAGTGTGTAATGGTGCAGCTATCTGAGCCAATGTGCTCCAAGGTTTTGTTCAATAAAAAACATTTAAACCGAACATGAGTCTGAAATCATCAGTATTTCTGTACAAATAAACCCTTTCCCCCCCTCCCTCCGCTTCTCCTCTACCCCTTCCCCTTACCCTCCTGACTCCAAGCCGCCTGGCCGAGGAGGTCCTCAGGCGATGCTTCATTGGGCGGGGGGGCCGATGGCCGAAGTGCAGCTTGGATGGATATGGGAGATGATTGTCCTGAGGTGGGAACGTGCTACGAGCCATAAGCAAGATGTTGCTGCTGGCTCTCATGTGTGGTTGGCAATGGGGGTGGGTCACCTTGGGGTGCAGTGCGGCACTCTGGGACCACTGGGAGCCCTCTGCCACCAGTGTTCCTGGCCACCAGCTCCAAGGCTTCCTCCATCCCTTCCATGTTATGTCTTATTTGTTGGACAAAAACTTGGTGCCAACTTTGTTCTTGGTGCTTAGTAGGCTTTTTGCTACTGGTGAATCTTTGTCGTTCCTCCCACAACAGCCAGACAAGCGCACACCACAGCCACACACGCTTTCAGTGCCTCTGAGCTCCCGCTCACTCTGTCTCCTCTTCTGGTTAAGAAAGCAAATGGCATGTTGGCCTTCATAGCGAGGGGATTTGAGTACAGGGGCAGGGAGGTGTTGCTACAGTTGTACAGGGCCTTGGTGAGTTCATACCTGAAGTATTGTGTACAGTTTTGGTCTCCTAACTTGAGGAAGGACATTCTTGCTATTGAGGGAGTGCAGCAAAGGTTCACCAGACTGATTCCCGGGATGGTGGGACTGACAAATCAAGAAAGACTGGATCAACTGGGCTTGTATTCATTGGAGTTCAGAAGAATGAGAGGGGATCTCATAGAAACGTTTAACATTCTGATGGGTTTAGACAGGTTAGATGCAGGAAGAATGTTCCCAATGTTGGGGAAGTCCAGAACCAGGGGTCACAGTCTAAGGATAAGGGGTAAGCCATTTAGGACCGAGATGAGGAGAAACTTCTTCACCCAGAGAGTGGTGAACCTGTGGAATTCTCTACCACAGAAAGTTGTTGAGGCCAATTCACTAAATATATTCAGGAGTTAGGTGTAGTCCTTACTACTAGGGGGATCAAGGGGTATGGCAAGAAAGCAGGAATGGGGTACTAAAGTTGCATGTTCAGCCATGAACTCATTGAATGCTGGTGCAGACTCGAAGGGCCGAATGGCTTACTCCTGCACCTATTTTCTATGTTTCTATGTTTCTATGTTTGATATCGCTCGCGGTAACACCCATTTTCAAACATGTAAACTAGGTGTTTTGAGAATGGGCACGAAGCCGGCAATCTGAAAACCCTTTTTCACCGGCCACGCCGGAAATAACGCCCATTTTTGGGCGATAAGCACAAAACTGGAGGTTCTAGCCCATGGTCTCAGAATAAGGGGCGTCCCATTTAAAACTGAGATGAGGAGGAATTCACTCTCTCAGAGGGTTGTAAATCTGTGGAATTCTCTGCTCCAGGGAGCTGTGGAGGCTGTGTCATTGAATATATTTATGGCGGAGATAGACAGATTTTTGAGCGAAAAGGGCATAAAAGGTTATGGGCAGTGGGCGGGGGAGTGGAGCTGAGTCCATGATCAGATCAGCCGTGATCTTATTGAATGGCGAAGCAGGCTCGAGGGGCCAAATAGCCTACTCCTGTTCGTATTTTTAATGTTCTTATGTTCTTATGCTGGGCCAAATGGCCTGTGTTTGTGCTGTAAGATTTGATGATACATGTTGCACGCAGTTTGCTCCTCAAGCATGGGACAGACATTATTCCAAGTGCACAGGGCCTTACCTCTTGCAATGATCACGCTGACAAATAATAAACTGTTCTTATGATCTGGCGCTACAATACTGGAGCGATTGTCCAGCACAACCCGTGAGATTCAATACTCTTAACCATGTTAAACACCACACAGATACTAAAGTATGCTTGCGACCGCCGTACAAGAAAGACTTGCATTTGTATAGCGCCTTTCACAACATCAGCACGTCCCCAGGCAATTTACTACCAATGAAGTACTTTTTAAGTGCAGTCACTGTTATAATGTAGGAAATGGGGTAAGCTGCTCACAGCAAGCTCTGCAATGTGATATTGACCCGATAATCTGGTTTTGTTTTGTTAATTGAGGGATAAATATTGGCCAGGATACCGGGAATAACTCCCCTGCTCTTCTTCGAAATAGTGCCATGGGATTTTAAATCCTTTAACTGCGGACATAACACCAACAAATGGGACAGAGTCTCATCCCGCGTCCCACACACTGGGCAAGTTGCCACCTCTACTAGCCCAATTTTACATAAGACTATCATGGTAAACATCTGGTTATGAGCCAATTTTAAATCCAGTTCAATTCACTCTGGACATTTAAAATTCACCAAACTCCCTTCCAAATCCTGTTGAAGAATAGCTGTGGGTATATATTCTGCCAAAACTCCTGACCAACAGGTGTCTTAAATCTCCATTCTCTAAATACCCTGTAGAAATCTCGAGTATTACAGTTGTCAACTTGAACCAACTCCTCCCCTTTCTCCAGCAGAAAGCTTGGAAAAGTGGGATGCGTCATACCTCCTTTGGAAACTTGCGAATTTATTTCTTCCATCCAATCCTGTGGCATTGCCCTCATAATCTTCTCATACATGATCATAATTGCTTTTTCCTCTACCTCCTGATCCTCCTCCTAAACCATATCCCTCACTACCGCTTCCGGCAACCAAACTGGAATTACCTCATATAATACATTTTTCACATATAGAATACCAGTTTTTATAAAAGCTTGATTAAATAATAAGTCTCATTCAATGTTGATCCACCTGTTCAAAAATAAGGGCTATTCTAAACATTCTTCAGCACCTTTGAGCATAAACTGCACACTTTTAAAAAATTTGGCCTAAGTGTCTACAACCCCCTTATAAAACCTAGGGAGAGGTTTAATCGATTTCAAAAACAAATTGTTATATTCCATATAAAATATTCTTTGTCCTCTTATCTCACTTAATTTAAAAAAGTGCTGGAAACAACGCTTCCAAAAACTTGTATTTGACTTCTGAAGAAATCTCTTCACCCATTTAATTCTAAAGGATTTTTCTTCAAATCATATCTGGGAAATTGAGTCCTCCTTGATTTTGCTGTACAATTATGGTTTTATAAGCAACCAAGGCTAGTTTCCCTTCCCATAAAAACCTCACACAAGCCTCTCGGATAGACTTTTCTGCCCACTCAGGACTATCCTCTACCGTCAATAAGTATTATAGTTTAGAGAGCAGGAGGGCTGACACCCCCATCGCTCTTCCTTGCACTTTCAACCACCTTCTTTCCCACCTTCTCAAAATCTTTTAAATTTTCATAACCTTCGGTTCCCAATTTAGTCGATCCATTTCATCCCTATCCTTCTTGCACCCCATATACATCTCCAGAACTTCTAAAACCTCCACCACCTTAAAAGGGCTTTCCTCCAACCACTCCCCACTACTCCTTCCCACAACCAGGCATTGGGACTTACTATAATTTACTCTGGCTCCTGAAGCTCTACAATACTCCTCCACTACTCCCACAGCTTTCCTCACTGACTCCCCATCTCTCAACATTAAGGTCGTGTCGGCTGCATATTGGTGTATCACCGACACCTGCCCGGAACTGGGAACCGCCATCCCGACTATACCTTGTTCCTTTCACATCATGTAACATAATGGTTCTGCTACCAATGTGTACAACAATGGGGACAGCGGACAACCCTGTCTCATCGATCTCTGTATCGGAAAATACTTGGATAAAAAACCATTACATTTAACACAGCTAAATGTGTTTGAAAAAAAAATCCTGATCCACTCAATGAAATTTTCCCCCAAACCAAATGCTTCCAAAACCATCAATAAAAACTCATGAGAGACTCTATCAAAGGCTTTCTCTTGATCCATCTTTAGCACATAAGCTTCCCTCCCACCTTCCATGAGTTCTATCGCATCTTGGATTGAGACCACAGAGTCAGCGATGTCCTGGCCTATGACTCCATAGGACTGAGAGGGCGAAACTATCTGCGGCATCACCTCCTTCATATAACTTACCATAACCCTCGCCAAGATCTTATAACCCACATTTAATAATGTGATGAGCCTCCAATTATTCAGATCCCTTCTATACCCTTTATATTTAAAAGCTAAGCTTATGATACCTCTCCTCGTAGATGGGGCCAGGCTTCCCGCAGTTTTAATCTCCATAAAATCACTAAGACCAATGGACTTGATGGGCTAGAACCTCTAATTTTTTTGCATGCTTAACGCCCACTTAACGCCCATTTTACTGCTGAAATGACGTATAATGCACATATATCGCCCATTTTGGCACAAAAGTGAAACCGACGGTCTTTTTTAGGAGAATTATCATCGAGCGTTATTTTCCCAATGGGCTTAACGCCGGGAAAAAGTATTATCGCCCGTCCAATTTTTTGGTGCAGAATTAGCAGAATGGGCGAAATCAACGGCCATAATATCGCCCAGCGTTGCTTTCCACACGGAATTAACGCTGAGATTCAATATGAACGCCCGCCCACTGTTTTTTATCGCAAAGAGCATATTTACCCAAACCAGCAGCCATGGACATCGCCCGTCGTCAATTTCACCACCTCACACACATATCGGCCACAATATCGCTCGCTCAAAATAACGCACACAAAAAGTGGAGCTAATCGGAATGAACGACAGCGGTGTGGCTGGTATTTGTTAAATCCCACTCTTATGTGAGGAGCTGATATCCGAAAGATATGCTTGAAAGAGCTCTGATGTGAGTGACAACACTGACACACTGCTGTGTGTGTCCAGCTCAGACATCAATGGTGCCCATCACCTTGGTGCCAGTTAAAGTTTACGTTGATTGATGTTAAGTTGTATTTAACGCTTTCATGGTAAGGAATGACCAGTGTGTAATGGTCCAGTTATCTGAGACAATGCGCAACAAGGTTATGTTCAATAACAAAAGTTTAATGCCAACATTGGTCTGAAATCATAAGTATCATAACCAATAACACCCAATAACCTGCACACACCCCACTTTTTCCACCATTGACATCAATCAAATGGTCAACATGTCCAGCAACACAGAATACAAAGGCAAAGCAGGAGCATGGTCCCCAGCCCCCATTCATTGCAACAAATTGCATACACCCAGATGGAGATATAACACAGCCATCTCCTGTGGACGTGCACCTCACTTTCCTTCCCCCCTCTCCTTCTTCTCCCCACCTCTACCCCTTCCCCTCCTCGCTCCATGGCGCCTGGCCGAGGAGCTCCTCAGGCGGTGCCACATTGGGGGGGATGAAGGCAGATGCGTTGGTTGGACGGGTACGGGAGCGGGGGGTGCCGAGGGGACAACATTCTCTGATACAGAAGCAGGATCTTGGTCCTTGCTCTCATCTGTCGTTCGCAGTGGTGGTGCAGAACCTAGGGGGGGAGTGCCACGTTTGGGGACCACTGGGAGGCCTGTGGCAGCAGTGTTCCTGGCTATCGCATCCACCGCCATGCACGGAATGTACTCAGTCATGGTGGCCAGGTGTCGGGATATGTCCCCCAATGCTTCGATGAGCAGGTCAGCAATGTCTACAGTCCTCCAGGACAACTGTACCATCTCTCCGCTGTCATGTCACGCATGTGGAACAGCCTGCCGCGTCCACGAGGCCTCCACGGGGTCGGCGCCAGCCTGGGGACAAATGGGGTGCCCTGTGGGGATGTGCTTGGGGCTGGTACCTCCAGAGTGGAGGTGGGAATGACCAGAGGATCACGAGATGGCCTTGGGGTGGAAGGGGTTCTGGAGTGTGGCGATGCAGGTTCTTTGAAGCCCGTGCTCTCATCCATCGAGAACAGATCCAGACGGGCGATGATCAGAGCTCTTCAGCACCAGATGTTGGATCGTCCGCCAACTCCTGCCCCGCGCCCCCACCTTCTGGCCTCTGTGGTCTTGCCTGGGGCCGCGCTGCTGGCTGAGCTGCAAAACACAAATGAGGTTGTTAGAGGAGAAGCGGGTGCTCGGGTGACAAGGTGAGTCCAGCGCTACACACAGCATATGCACGACAAAAGCACCACTGCTCTCAAAATGATCGCAGACATCACATTTCATGACCATCAACACATTTACATTGCAGTGATTTTCATTAGGTCAGCATTATTTCTTTGACACTTTTAGAAATCATCTATCATATATTATTGTTCAGATATGAGTTGACGTGTCTTTAGATCATGCAATGGTGTAAGCTTTACTTACGTGGCATCACTTCAGGGTCTGCAGATGCATCCGTGGCTGTACGGGGGTGCTTCCTCACGAGTGGGAGCACTCGCTCCTCCATCTCTGTGATGTCACTGTGGACTGATGGCCCCTCACCAATTCGCCTCTGCACGGACCTCATCATCGATAGCTTCTTCTGTAAAAGGTGACAGGACGACATGGCATGAGATCATTGCATGATATCATTGCTAGGTCCTGTCACAGAAACTGATACAACACATAACCGACAGATGTAATCATGATTATTATGATTATTGTCATTCTTTACCTAAAGACGTACACGGTGACCGCAGGCTTTGAGTAAAACATTCCCGGTAAAAGTGCAAGCCCTCACATCTGCTGATAGTCACTCTTGACTGTTACAAATCAAATTATATAAATACATAAGTACATGTAAATCAATGTAATACTTACTCTTGCAGATCCCACAAGGTCGTTCCATCGTTTCCGGCATTGGTTGCCCTTACACATCTTGTTGGTCACCAATGAGACCACCTCTGCTATCTCGGTCCATATCCTCTGGTAGGCCTTTGGGGTGGGCTTCCCACGCCCTCCCTGTGTCAAATCACCCCAGCATAACATGGCCTCCTGCAGGAGGGAGGCATTTGTCTTGTCCGAGAACCTCCTGGCTCTTTTGCAGCCTCCAATGTGCTCCTCTCCTACCTCCCTGCTCTCTCCAGGGTCAGCCTCCACAGCGTGCTGTGATGCCTCCTCCTCTCTCTCCGTTATAGGACAAATTCGGTCAAATATGTGGCTTTAGCAGCTAATTTTTGTTTGCCTATTTGCTGTGAAGCTCTGAAGTCTCACTCCTTCCTCCCAAAGCAACCACACCACACCCAGCCACGCCTTCAATCCCTCTGAGCTCCCTCTCTCTCTGTCTCCTCTTCTGTGCATGCCTTGACCTCCAGAATCACGGGAATCGAGTGTTGCCATACCCTTGCTAAGGACGGCCACACTTTACGGCAGAAGGTAAGAAAAATTTAACGCTACCACCCATTTGATATCGCTCGCGGTAAGGCCCATTTTCAAAAATGTAAACTAGGTGTTTTGAGAATGGGCGAGAAGCCGGCGATCTGAAAACCCTTTTTTACTGCCCGCACCGGAAATAATGCCCATTTTTGGGCAATAAGAACAAAAGTGGAGGTTCTAGCCCGCTATCTCTAAAAATTCTTTATAAAATTCTGCACTTAGTCCATCGGACCCTGGGCTTTTCATTCCCTTCATTCATCTCATTGCTATTTTTATTTCTGCTAATCCTACTTCTTTGTCACACATGCTAATCTCATCCTCCTTTAAACCCTCTTCATTAAAAGCACTAACCTTCTCCATTGCCAATTTGGAAATGTCTTATTTTATATATAACTCTTGATAAAAGCTACTAGCTGCCTCCATAATCTCCCCCCTTTCATTAATGATCTATTCCCCAATCTTCAACTCTCCAATTAATGATAACCTTTGTCGCAACTTCTCTTGCTCTCGAAAATATCTAGTGTATCTTTCTCCCTCCAATGCATCTTTAGCCTTTGCGCGGAGAATTGCTTCCTTGCATTTTTTATCTTGCAATAATTCCCACTCTTCCTTTAAAAGCTTCCACTTAGTCTCTGCTCCCTTATCCCCTCCGTCAACTGCTTTACAGATATCTGTAAACCTTCTGTTTATATTTTCTTCTTGATGCCAGTTAGCTGTTGCTCTTTCTTTCCCATAACGTACCGAAAAAACGTTCCCCTCATAGTTGAAATTGTCCCCCCAAACTCTTTTTGTTCCAAGAATACATTTTCTTCTGAGCATTCTTTATTATATTTAAAATCCCTTCTTTAAAAGGCAATTTCTTTCAGGTACTGATTGTTTCAAATCCACACCCCTGGACCGATCTTAACTCTGCTGTTTCTAATTTTAAGAACCAAAGCCGAGTGATCACTAAAAAATACTTTTTTACAATAAATCTCCATCACCTCAGAACGTAACCCTTCCCGCATTCACACAAAATCTATTCGGCTCTGTTTTAAAACATCACTTACACAACCTCTTCGGGAGAACTCCCTTTCGATGGAGTTCCGATCCTTCCATAAGTCTCTCAAATTTAAATTTGCCATCATGTTTACAATCATCTCTCTGGAATTTACCTGAAAGGTCATCTGTTAGGAAATGTCCATCCAAGATAAAAATACATTAAAATCCCCCACTGCACGAGGGTTTTCCACCTCTGCCACTTCTATAAATAACCTTCGAAAAAACTCACGACACTTGCATTCGGTGCATAGATATTAAAGAGATCACAATTCAATTCATCCATTTGTACCTTTAGCTGCAAAAATCTCCCCTCAGTGTCCTTGTCCACCAATGCAACTTTCTCTTTTATGGACGAACTCACCAAAACAGCCACCCCTCTATGATTATTATTTCGGCAACTTGCAAACACTTCTCCCTTCCAAACCTTCCGAACTCTTTCTAGGATATCCTCATCACAAAAGGTTTCTTGCAGACACAACAGGTCCATGCCTTTAAAACACTGCAACAACTGCTGCAATTTCTTCCCCCCACCTCAGTCCGTTCACATTAACCGAGACCAATGTAATCATTGCTCCTAATAAAAGAAGTGTGCCCGATAATCCCCCCATCATCATTTAATCTCTGGCCCATCCCTCCTCCCATGCTCCTTCCCAACCTTTCGGGCAGCTGTTGTTTCTCCTGCAGCCTCCGGCTCTTTTTCACTTCCTGTTTGAACTTCCCCTGCTGTTTCAACTTCTTCCTTACACTAAATTTAGGTCGAGGAGCTGCCCCTTCTCCCTCCTTCTGCCCCTCACTAACCTTTCCCTTTCCACATGATGCCCCCCCACCCCCCAATTCCATGTCTCCTTCCCCCTCTGACTCCTCACTCTCGAGCTCTTCTGTAATCTCCCGTCCCTGTTCCCTGTCAGATACAGAATCTCCCTTAGAGAGTCTTCCTGCGACCATGGTTTCTCCAACAGTCCCATCCTGCTGCCCTTTTAAGGCTCCTGCCTCTTGCACCCTCTCCTGGTCTTGCCCCCTCCTGCTCCCCAAGATGTACAACTCCCCATCTCTCTTTGGAGTACTTTCACTTACCCCGCACCCACCTCTGCTCCCCCCACTGACACCTGAAGACAAGTCATATTATGGTTCGACTCTGTCCCTGACCCGTGATGTCCTCTGCTATCTTTGCCCTTTTCCACTGTGCTTGGTGTGTTTTCCACCATCTCCATCCTGTTTTATGCTCTGCAATTTTCTGCCTCTTCTTGTGCTCTTTCCTCATTCCGTTCAGCGGCAGTGTCCTCCGCCTGCTCCGAGCTTCTGGCCACTCCACTCACACCTCCTGCTCCTTCTCCCATCTCCTCGTTGCTCAAGGAGCTTCCTTCTGCCTCACACTCACAGCGGTGGGGCCTTTGTGACTGACTGTACAGCTCTCTGCCTTGCAGTTCCGAGCGATGTGTCCAGACTTGCCAAAGTTCTAGCAGAACAAGTCTGGATAGCTTCTTACTAGACGGTCGTGTCCAAGACAGTAATAGCAAACCTTCCCCTGGTTACCATGCAGAACCCGGAAGTACTGCACTCCTTCCATTGTCTTGGATTTCATGCTGTTGGGTAATGACTTCACCCGCTCTGGGAACCGCACTTTTACATAACGGGTTCCATCGGCTACCCACGTTCCCGGATAGTATCTCCTTTTTATTGCTGAGCAAAGTTTAATGTCCCACGACTCCAACTTTTTTATCGGCACATCGTCCTCAACAAAAACCAGTAGGTTTAAGAATGAGACCACCGCTGCCTCAGAATACAGCAGAGATGCATCCAAGTAGTTATCTCCAACCTTCAGGCTCAGTAAAAGTTTTTCCATCTCCTCTCGGCCACTGACCGTCATCTCAAATCCAACATTCGGCTTTGGTTGGCAAACAAAGCAACTTCCCTCACTGCAGTCCTCGTGTACTGCCTGGATAATATCCCAAGCTCGCATCTCCTTATCCTCACACTGTATTTTCTTTTCCAAACCTTCTGGGGTCCCGGCCCAAATCTTTTGGCCTTTTTTTCTTCCTTCTGAAAACATTCTCTCCCCTGATTAGATTCACTCTGGGAGCATTGTCCTCTGAGGGGCCCGGCACTCCAGCCCACTCAGCTGCCACCTGGCTGATGTTTGTGGGACAAAAATGCGCTAAAATTGGAAAAAAAAACAACCTAAAAACCCACCACCAACGTTTTCACCAAACTCACTCCAACTCCTGCAGTGATCAGCAGCACCTGCTCACTCCTGGCCCCTCCCCCCCTTGAGAGTGCCACCCACTGGGCCACAGCTGACACAAGTAGTAGTACGTTCCCCATTCTAACCATTCTGTGTAAAGAAGAATGCTCAATCCTCTATTTGATTTACTAGTGACTATCTTAGATTCATGGCCCCGAGTTGTGGACTTGCCCGCAATTGGAACAACTTATCCTATCAAACCATTTCACAATCTTGAAGAGCTCTATCAGGTCACTCTGTATTGACTTCTCTTTAGAGACTTGATGGTCTTCTGCACTACAGGCCTCGACCCTTCACCTCAGTATCACAGCAATAAACAAAGTTTGAAAGAATGTGAAACAAACTGACGATTTACTAACGCCCCTTTTGAGCGTACCACTCAAGAAAGAAACCATTTATATATCGCCATTTATGACCTCAGGATGCAGCAGCTAATTTGCGCACAGTAAACTCCCATAAACAGCAATGTGATAATGGCCAGATAATCTGCTTTAACGATGTTGATTGAGGAATCAATATTGGCTAGATTGCTTCAGAGAGCAGTTTAACATCCTATTTAAAGACGGCACCTCCGACAGTGCAGCATTCCTTCAGCACTGAAGTGTCAGTCTAGATTTTTTTCTGCTCAATTGCTTGGAGTGGGACTTGATCCCACAACCTTCTGATCCAACGGGCAGGAAGAAGAGTGGGAGAGTTATAGTGGTAGGGTATTCTATTGCAAGGGGAATAGATAGGTGTTTCTGTGGCCGCAATCGAGTCTCTAGGATGGTATGTTGCCCAGGATGGTATGTTGGGAATGGTACAAGGGTCAAGGATGTCTCGGAGTGGCTGCAGGACATTTTGGTGGGGGAGGGTGAACAGCCAGTTGTCGTGGTGCATATATGTCCCAACGATATAGGTAAAAAATGGGATGAGTCCTACAAGCTGAATTTAGGGAGCTAGCAGTTAAACTAAAAAGCAGGACCTCAAAGGTAGTAATCTCAGGATTGCTACCAGTGCCACATGCTAGTCAGAGTAGGAATTGCAGGATAGCTAAGATGAATACGTGGCTTGAGGAGTGATGCAGGAGGGAGTGATTCAAATTCCTGGGACATTGGAACCGGTTCTGGGGGAGGTGGGACCAGTATAAACTGGACGGTCTGCACCTGGGCAGGACCGGAACCAATCTCCTAGGGCGAGTGTATGCTAGTGCTGTTAGGGAGGGGTTAAACTAATATGGCAGGGGGGTGGGAACCTATGCAGGGAGACAGAGGGAAGTAAAATGGAGGCAGAAGAAAAAGATAGAAAGAAGAAAAGTAAAAGTGGAGGGCAGAGAAACCCAAGGCAAAAATCAAAAAGGGCCACATTACTACAAAAGTCTAAAGGGATAAATTGTGTTAAAAACATAAGCCTGAAGTGTCTGTGCCTCAATGTGAGGCGTATTTGTTATAAGATGGACGAATTAACTGCGCAGGCAGCTATTAACGAATATGATATAATTGGGATTACGGAGACATGGCTCCAGGGTGACCAAGGCTGGGAACTCAATATCCAGGGTTATTCAACAGAAAGGAAAAGGAGGTGGGGTGGCGTTGCTAGTTAGAGAAGAAATTAATGCAATAGTAAGGGAGGACATTAGCTTGGATGATGTGGAATCAGTATGGGTAGAGCTGCGGAACACCAACGGGCAGAAAACGCCAGTGGAAGTTGTGTACAGACCACCAAACAGTAGCAGTGAGGTTGGGGACAGTATCAAACAAGAAATTAGGGATGCGTGCAATAAAGGTACAGCAGTTATCATGGGCGACTTTAATCTACATATAGATTGGGCTAACCAAACTGGTAGCAGTACTGTGGAGGAGGATTTCCTGGCGTGTATTAGGGATGGCTTTCCAGACCAATATGTCAAGGAACCAACTAGAGGGCTGGCCATCCTAGACTGGGTGATGTGTAATGAGAAAGGAGTAATTAGCAATCTTGTTGTGAGAGGCGCCTTGGGGAAGAGTGACCATAATATGGTAGAATTCTTTATTAAGATGGAGAGTGACATAGTTAATTCAGAGACTAGAGTCCTGAACTTAAGGAAAGGTAACTTCGATGGTATGAGATGTGAATTGGCTGGAATAGACTGGCAAATGATACTTAAAGGGTTGATGGTGGTTAGGCAATGGCAAACATTTAAAGAGCACATGGATGAACTTCAACAATTGTACATCCCTGTCTGGAGTAAAAAATAAAATGGGGAAGGTGGCTCAACCGTGGCTAACAAGGGAAATTAGGGTTAAGATTTAAATCCAAGGAAGAAGCATATAAATTGGCCAGAAAAAGGAGCAAACCTGAGGACTGAGAGAAATTTAGAATTCAGCAGAGGTGGACAAGGGGTTTAATTAGGAGGGGGAAAATAGAGTATAAGAGGAAGCTTGCTGGGAACATGAAAACTGACTGCAAAAGCTTCTATAGATATGTGAAGAGAAAAAGATTAGTGAAGACAAACATAGGTCCCTTCCAGTCAGAATCAGGTGAACTTGTAATGGGGAACAAAGAAATGGCAGACCAATTGAAAAATACTTTGGTTCTGTCTTCATGAAGGAAGAAACAAATAACGTTCCGGAAATACTAGGAGACCGAGAAGGTGGAACTGAAGGAAATCCTTATTAGTCAGGAAATTGTGTTCGGGAAATTGATGGGATTGAAGTCCGATAAATCTCCAGGGCCTGATAGTCTGCATCCCAGGATACTTAAGGAAATGGCCCAAAAATAGTGGATGCATTGGTGAGCGAGAAGGTGGAACTGAAGGAAATCCTTATTAGTCAGGAAATTGTGTTCGGGAAATTGATGGGATTGAAGTCCGATAAATCTCCAGGGCCTGATAGTCTGCATCCCAGGATACTTAAGGAAATGGCCCAAAAATAGTGGATGCATTGGTGATCATTTTCCAACAGTCTATCGACTCTGGATTAGTTCTTGTGGACTGGAGGGTAGTTAATGTAACACCACTTTTTAAATAAGGAGGGAAAGAGAAAATGGGTAAATATCGAACGGTTAGCCTGACATCAGTAGTGGGGAAAATGTTGGAATCAATTATTAAAGATGAAATAGCAGCGCATTTGGAAAGCAGTGACAGGATCGGTCCAAGTCAGCATGAATTTATGAAAGGGAAATCATGCTTGACAAATCTTCTGGAATTTTTTGAGGATGTAACTAGTAGAGTGGACAAGGGAGTACCAGTGGATGTGGTGTATTTGGACTTTAAAAAGGCTTTTGCCAAGGTCCCACACAAGAGATTGGTGTGCAAAATTAAAGCACATGGTATTGGGGGTAATGTACTGATGTGGATGGAGAACTGGTTGGCAGACAGGAAGCAGAGAGCCGGGATAAACGGGTCCTTTTCAGAATGGTAGGCAGTGACTAGTGGGGTGCCACAGGGCTCAGTGCTGGGACCCCAGTTATTTACAATATAAATCAATGATTTAGATGAAGGAATTGAGAGTGATATGTCAAAGTTTGCAGATGACACGGAGCTGGGTGGCGATGTGAGCTGTGAGGAGGATGCTAAGAGACTGCAGGGTGACTTGTACAGGTTAGGTGAGTGGGCAAATGCATGGCAGATGCTGTACAATGTGGATAAATGTGAGGTTATCCACGTTGGGGGCAAAAACAGGAATGCAGAATATTATCTGAATGGCGGCAGATTAGGAAAAGGGGAGGTGCAACATGACCTGGGTGTCATGGTTCATCAGTCATTGAAGGTTGGCATGCAGGTGTAGCAGGTGGTGAAGAAGGCAAATGGCATGTTGGCTTTCATAGCTAGGGGATTTGGATATAGGATCAGGGAGGTCTTGCTGCAGCTGTACAGGGCCTTGGTGAGGCCTCACCTGGAATATTGTGTTCAGTTTTGGTCTCCTAATCTGAGGAAGGACGTTCTTGCTATTGAGGGAGTGCATCGACGGTTCACCGGACTGATTCCCGGGTTGGCAGGACTGACTTATGAGGAGAATCTGGATCGACTGGGCCTGTATTCAATGGAGTTTAAAAGAATGAGAGGGGATCTCACAGAAACATATAAAATTCTGATGGGCCTGGATGCAGGAAGAATGTTCCTGATGTTGGGGGAGTCCAGAACCAGGGGTCACAGTCTAAGGATATGGGGTAAGCCATTTAGGACCAAGATGAGGAGAAACTTCTTCACTCAGAGAGTTGTGAACCTGTGGAATTCTCTACCGCAGAGAGGTGTTGATGTCAGTTCATTAGTTATATTCAAGAGGGAGTTAGATGTGTCCCTTATGGCTAAAGGGATCAAGGGGTATGGAGAGAAAGCAGGAAAGAGG
Source organism: Pristiophorus japonicus (assembly GCF_044704955.1). NCBI lineage: Eukaryota > Metazoa > Chordata > Chondrichthyes > Pristiophoridae > Pristiophorus > Pristiophorus japonicus. The sequence goes on along the minus strand of NC_091980.1, from coordinate 14,813,584 downwards.
TACTGAGGTGAATGATCAGCCATGATCTTATTGAATGGTGGTGCAGGCTCAAAGTGTCGAATGGCCAACTCCTGCACCTATTTTCTATGTTTCTATGTTTCTAAAGATGAGAGTGCTACCCACTGAGCCACAGCTGACTCTGTAAGAGGAAGGAAAAGCAGAGGGGCTTAAGAAATTTCACAGTTTCCAGTGTCTGGGAAGGAGTGAGTTAGAGTACAAAACTGCACGGTGTGATGCAGAGAGTAGGATGGCAAAAGTCCAAGTTAGGCGGAAGAAAAATGTTCTGATGAACGGTGACCTTGGTGATATGAATAAACACAAAGATAGTTTTAATGGAGGGAGTACAATTGGAAGTTGGAACTGAGAGGCAGATAACTGATTCAATAATAAGCTTTCCCTTGTCTCAAGTCCAATGGTAGGAGAGAGTTGTTCGAGGTGCAGCTCTGGTGTAATGTATGCAGCTGTGAGAATGCTCACAGGTTTGTAGAGCTATTGACGAGAGGTGGGTGCCAGAGGGACTGGAGTGCATCGTTACCCCCGGCAACCAAATTTTAATTTGATTTTATATGTTCTAAAGTCTAATTTATTTTAAATGCCCGTTTTAGTGTCCCCCTCCCCTTTTATAGGGGGCACTTGAAAAATTATGATTTTAGTGCCCAAAAATACAGAAAAAAACCCACAAAAATCACCAAAAAAAAAACTAAAATAAAAACAAAAAAAAGGGCACGAGAAAAGTGTTTGGAGTGTCCCCCAGATTGGGGGTGCACTTGATTTAATTTATTATGTTTTCCCCAGAGCTGTTGACGAGAGGTGTGTTCCGGAGGGACGGAGTGCATCAGTACCCCTGGCAACCAAATTTTAATTTGATTTTATATGTTTAAAAGTTTAATTTGTTTTATTGCCGGGTTTTAGTGTCCCCCTCCCCTGTTACACTTGTATAATGTATGTTTTAGTGCCCCCAAAAAAATAAAAAAACACAAAAAAACACAAAAAAAAAAGGGCCTTGATAAGTGTTTGGAGTGTCCCCCAGATCAGGGGGCACTTGATTTAACTGTTCAATTTTGTTTTCTACAAAAGAGTTGTAGAGCTGTTGATCGTTGAGCCCGACTGCCTGCCTCCCTTCCGCGGTTACATCTGAGCCAGGGTGTCCCTGGAGATGGAGCACGCGGTTTCCACCGGTACGCTCGCGGCCTTCCGCGAGAGGTAGACGCTGGAGGGACTGGATTGCATCATCACCCCCGGCAACCAAATTTTAACTTGATCCTTAATGTCTAAAGTTTAATTTGCTTAAATTTGTCGGCTTTATGCCCCTTTAATAAAGGGGTACTTGATTTACAGTTTACATCAAAATCGTTGTAGAGCTGTTGAGTTGGGAGTGACTTAGCCAGTCGCATGATGTTCACAAGACTTAATAAAACCCCAGCCAGTTAAGTTTGGGGATCCACGATGAGGCAGGTGGTTGTGAGCCTAGTGGATGAACTGGTAATGTGTAATGTGATTGTTAAACCTTTTGCGAATAAACCAACTAGTTCTTAATAGCAATGTGTTGTTATGAATTCTTAAGCAAAGAACCCATGAAGCAAATCAACCATGATCTTATTGAATGGCGGAGCAGGCTCAAGGGGCCAAATGGCCTACTCCTGCTCCTATTTATTATGTTGTTATGTAAATACATTACAAGTGGATATGGGAGTAGTATTGATGGATTTTCCAGAGTTAAGAGCTTTTGAGGGGAAAGCTCCCCTCTAAGTCACACACCATCCTGACTTGGAAGTATATCAGCCGTTTTGGCATCATCGCCGGGTTAAATTCCTGGAACTCACTTCTTAACAGCTCTGTGGGAGTACCTTCACCACATGGACTGCAGCGGTTCAAGAAGGTGGTTCACCACCAACTTCTCAAAGCTAACTAGGGATGGGCAATATATCCCAGTCTTGCCAGCGATGCCCACATCATGAGAATGAAATTAAAATAAGATTGCACAGGATATACGGCACAGAAACCGGCCATTCAGCCCAACCAGTCCATGCCAGCATTTATGCTCCACCCGAGCCTCCTCCCGTCTTTCCTCATCTAACTCTAACAGCATAACCCTCTATTCCCTTCTTCCTCATATGCTTATCTAGCCTCCCCTTAAACGCATTGATACTATTTGCCTCAACCCACTCCTTTAGCGACTTCCACATTCTCACCACTCTTTGGGTAAATAAATTTTTTCTGAATTCCCTATTGGATTTCTTGGTGACTATTTTATATTGATGGCCTCTCGTTATGTTCTTCCCCACAAGTGGGAACAGTCTCTCTGTATCCACTCTATCAAAAGCTTTCATAATTTTAAAGACCTCTATTAGGTCACCCCTCAGCCTTTTTTCAAGAGAAAAGAGACCCAGCCTGTTCATCCTTTTCTGATATGTATACCCTCGCATTTCTGGTATCATCCTTGTAAATCTTCTCTGCGCCCTCTCCAGTGCCTCTATATCCATTTTATAATATGGCGACTAGAACTGTACACAGTACTCTAAATGTGGTCTCATCATAGGCAGTCCCTCGAATCGAGGAAGACTTGCTTCCACGTCAAAAATTTCACAGGTGTTTCAATGATGGACCTAAAATTCCAAGTCCGAATTAAATCTTGAAGGGTGGAAGGTGCCTGTGCTTGGATATTTTTTTAACATGGGGTGGCCGTTGCACACCAGCCACCACACGGGCTTGACAGAGCTAGGTCTTGGTCCAGTGGCAAGGATTAACCAAGATGACTGGAGACCAGCTCTGCTGCACGGACCTAGTGCGCACACATAATGCAGTGTGGGCTGGCCCGTGCTGCCCGTGGGCCCTCGCCTCTTCTGGGCCCCGATCACGTCCCTCTACAGTCTCTCGCTGCTCCTTTGCCCCGACCTTCGCTACTCCTGCTGTACCTGCCCACGCTCCAATCACCGACCTGGACCTTGGTGACGTCCCTCTTCATTGCCGTTGCTCTCCTGCTCCAGCACGTGCTGCTCCCTGGAGTGGTACACTGCCACGCTGCTCCTTCCGCTTCCCAGCCTACGAGCGTGGCAGCCTGGCCCAGCAGGCTGAGAGGCCCCCAGCCTGCGAGCACCATCGGGGCAGGCCGGGGAGCGGAAGGATGTGTGGTCCAACCAAGGTTCGATACCGGTTTAGCATAAAATCTCTCATTTTCAATTCTATCACTCTCGAAATAAACCTTTGTGCCTGGTTGCTTTTTAAATGGCTTCATTAACCTGTGTCGTTACTTTTAGTGATTTTGTATTTGTGCTGTGAGATCCCTTTGCTCTTCTACCCCATTTAGATTCTTATTTTCCAAATAATACGTGAACTCATTATTTTTTTTATCAGATTTGGCATTGAAAGAGGAATCACATTTTTTTTTAAAAGGCAGAATAATGAACGGAGATGATGTGGGCCTTCCATTTAAAGCTGAAGGAGATAAGGAGTCCCAGATGCTTCGAAGGTGTGCAATGGGTGACTGTCTGTTCGATATGCAAGAGCCGTGAAGGAAATGTGTTACTGGAGAATTGTTAAGCAAGATTCGCGTTACTCCTTCAACGGGTGCCATGGGGATTTAGATTCAGCTATCGCGCGTAGAAAGCTGGCTAAGAATTACTTTCAGCCCGGTTTGAGGTGGTGACACCGCCCGGGTCACTAACTTTTAGCGGCGCGCGATGTTTACCGCCTCCAACCGGGATATTGGTTTTCAGCGCCCCAAGAGGGGAGTGGAGCAGGAAGGGAGGCATTCCACAATCCTCTTAGGGCGCGAACCCTGATTCCTGCGGCGCTATCGCGGGAGCGCTGCTGAAAGGTATTCGTTTCTGAGGGGGCTCGACAGGGTAGATGCAGAGAGGTTGTTTCCCCCCCGTGGGGGAATCTAGAACTAGGGGGCATAGTTTCAGAATAAGGGGTCGCCCCTTTAGAACTGAGATGAGGAGTGTCATGTATCTTACATTATTATATAGAACTGTATCCTAACATGCTATACATGACTGTAATAAGATACGACCTGTAACCACCAGCATACCTTACCACCAGGGGTGCACTTGCAAGAGAGAGGTATATAAGGACAGGTCTCAGGCAAGTGCAGCATTCCAGAGCTGTGAAATAAAGGCGCAGGTCCAGAGTGACCTCGACTTCACTACATGCCTCGTGTGAATCTGTACTGAGGGGACAGGACTTTACAAGGAGGAATTTCTTCTCTCAGAGGGTCGTGAATCCGTGGAATTCTCTGCCCCAGAGAGCTGTGGAGGCTGGGTCATTGAATATATTTACGGTGGAGATAGACAGATTATTGAATATTAAGGGAGTCAAGGGTTCTGGGCAGAGGGCAGGGAAGTGGAGTTGAGGCCAGGATCAGATCAGCCATGATCTTATTGAATGGCGGAGCAGGCTCGAGGGGCCGAATGGCCTGCTCTTGCTCCTATTTCTTATGTTCTTATGAAGTTCTGGGCGCTAGGAAACCGGCATCCCAGCGCCGAAGGGGGAGGTCAGCTGAACACCCCCCCCCCCTCCCGCCCCGAAAACTGAAAAATACAATGGAAGAGAGGAATGTTTACATTAGCAACAGTGTTGAACAGCTAAGGGAGTTAAATGAATAAATAAATAAAGTCTATTCCAAACACCCGGCTGCTAATCCGTTCGAAGTATCGTCGTGGGAGCTTCTTCGGGATGCCTGCTTTCCCGGTCGAGATTAGCGGCAGACGCCGCGGCACGCGATCGGGGCGCTAAAGGGGCGTTGCACACTCATTGACATCACCAAGTGGGCGGGGCTAGAGTTCTCAGCGCTACCTGTTAGCGCCGCCGCTAAACCGCTACTGAAGGCCGCGGGAGGTGTTGACAGCGCGGCGCTCGGGCGGGAAGCGCTTCGCGGACCGTTACCGCCTCTCTCAGGCACTAACGGGTGGTGTTAAGCAGCCCAATTTTTAGCCCCAGAGTTTAGAAGAATGAGAGGTGATTTTGTTCTGAAGGGGCTTGGCAGGGTAGAAGCATGGAGGATGCTTCCCCTGGCTGGGGGTTACAGTCTCAGAATAACGGGTCGGCCATTTAGGACTGAGATGAGAAGTTTTTTCATTCAGAGGGTTGTGAATTTTTGGAATTCTCTCGAGTTACTGTGGATGTTCAGTCGTTGGGAATATACAAGATACAGAGTGATAGATATTTGGACACGAAGGGATATAGGGATAGGGTGGGAAGGTGGAGTTGAGGTAGAAAGTCGGCCATGATCTAATTGAATGGCGGAGCAGGCTCAAGGGGCCGAATGGCCTACTCCTGCTCCTATTTCTTATGTTCTTATGATCACAACCTCAGGATGTCCCATAGCGCTTCACAGCCAATGAAGTACTATTTGAAGAGCAGTCACTGTTGCAATGTAGGAAACGCGACAGCCAATTTTTGCACAGAAAGCTCCCGCAAACAGCAATGATATAAATGACCCAGATAATCTGGGTTTTTTTGTGATGTAGGTTGATGGGTAAATATTGGTTCATTCATCTAAATTGTAAAAAAAAAACTGTTTTTACCGTTGTGGTTTATCGAGTAACAAATCTAGCCACAACACTAAGCAAAGTCAGAACTTATTCTTCGGTGGCCAACAAAGCATAGTATGATAGAATGACACAGCACAGGAGGAGATCATTCGGGCCATCGTGCCTGTACCAGCTCGTTGAAAGAGCGATCCGATTCGCCCCATTCCCATTGCCCTTTCCCACAGCATGGGAAATTTTTCCACCTTCCAAGTACTTATCCAATTCTCCTTTTGAAAGTTAACGGCCGGGAATCTGGGGTGGGTAATGGATGGTGAACTAACAGAGATCGTGTGATCGCTGAGGGCGGCTTTCACCAGGGCCAGCGGTGTGAGCGCCTTTGCTTCTCTGCCGGCCGCGAATTATACGCCATTATTGAATCTGCTTCCACCTCCCTTCCAGGCAGCGCATTGCAGATCAATACACCACTCGCTGCGTAAAAAAAACCTCCTCAACGCTAACATTATTTTTTTTCTCCTTTCTGTAAAACCGTGCTGAGTGCAGTAACCTGCCAATGACTGTCACCCGCTGTGACATGCGTTGTCTGTAGATCCCCCATTAACAGGCGAGCCACATCAAGTATCGGCACTGAATTTGCGGTCGGATGCTTCCCGCGGGGCAAAATGCCTCCGACCCGTGAATAAAATGGCCGCCTACGTGGTGGTCCGGGAGGTACGGAGACTCGCGGTCCTGGGCCACTCTGGGTACCCCACGGGTAGAGGCCCATGTATCCCAGGGGTGCAGGCGGTTCACGAGCGCCCCAGGGATCACATGGGCCGGCCCAACCAATCAAAGAGGAGAAAACCCTATTTGTGCATAATGGGATTCCGCACGTACAGAAAGCCCATAAGTATGAACGGGAATACTCAAAAAAAATACATGTACACTTCAAATAATATTTAATGAGCATTACATAATTAAAGTGGCATTTAATTAAATATTGAAAACAACATTTAAATTTTTTGTAAAATAAGTTGACATCTTTTAAAGGGGCTAAAAGTAACCCAATTGTGTTTTTAATGTATAACTGATTGATAACATTTTACTTTTATGTTTATTTAAACACTTACGCTGGGGTAAAAGCAGAACTTACGCCTTCTTTTACCCGGCATAAGAATTTCACGGGCATTCTCTGGGCAGAAGTTGGGCAAATAGCCCAACTCTCCGCCCGCGGAGGCCCTTTTCCCGGGGATGGCGTGCGATCCGTCAGGAAAATTCTTGGCAGATCGCAAGTTCCGGGTTTTAACGCATGCGCTTTGCGCACAAATGACCCGGAACTTGTGCGGCCCCTTACGGGCGTGAACGCATGGGATTGGGGGTAGTGTACTGACGTGGATTGAGAACTGGTTGTCAGACAGGAAGCAAAGAGTAGGAGTAAATGGGTACTTTTCAGAATGGCAGGCAGTGACTAGTGGGGTACCGCAAGGTTCTGTGCTGGGGCCCCAGCTGTTTACACTGTACATTAATGATTTAGACGAGGGGATTAAATGTAGTATCTCCAAATTTGCGGATGACACTAAGTTGGGTGGCAGTGTGAGCTGCGAGGAGGATGCTGTGAGGCTGCAGAGCGACTTGGATAGGTTAGGTGAGTGGGCAAATGCATGGCAGATGAAGTATAATGTGGATAAATGTGAGGTTATCCACTTTGGTGGTAAAAACAGAGAGACAGACTATTACCTGAATGGTGACAGATTAGGAAAAGGGGAGGTGCAAAGAGACCTGGGTGTCATGGTACATCAGTCATTGAAGGTTGGCATGCAGGTACAGCAGGCGGTTAAGAAAGCAAATGGCATGTTGGCCTTCATAGCGAGGGGATTTGAGTACAGGGGCAGGGAGGTGTTGCTACAGTTGTACAGGGCCTTGGTGAGGCCACACCTGGAGTATTGTGTACAGTTTTGGTCTCCTAACCTGAGGAAGGACATTCTTGCTATTGAGGGAGTGCAGCGAAGGTTCACCAGACTGATTCCCGGGATGGCGGGACTGACCTATCAAGAAAGACTGGATCAACTGGGCTTCTATTCACTGGAGTTCAGAAGAATGAGAGGGGACCTCATAGAAACATTTAAAATTCTGACGGGGTTAGACAGGTTAGATGCAGGAAGAATGTTCCCAATGTTGGGGAAGTCCAGAACCAGAGGTCACAATCTAAGGATAAGGGGTAAGCCATTTAGAACCGAGATGCGGAGGAACTTCTTCACCCAGAGAATGGTGAACCTGTGGAATTCTAGACCACAGAAAGTTGTTGAGGCCAATTCACTAAATATATTCAAAAAGGAGTTAGATGAGGTCCTTACTACTAGGGGGATCAAGGGGTATGGTGAGAAAGCAGGAATGGGGTACTGAAGTTGAATGTTCAGCCATGAACTCATTGAATGGCAGTGCAGGCTAGAAGGGCCGAATGGCCTACTCCTGCACCTATTTTCTGTGTTTCTATGTTTCTATGTCCCAGCCTCTCCACCGTTCTCTCCTCCTTCAAGACGCTCCTTAAAACCTATCTCTTTGACCAAGCTTTTGGGCGCCTGCGCTAATTTCTACTTGTGTGGCTCGGTGTCAAATTTTTATCTGATAACGCTCCTGTGAAGCACCTTGGGACGTTTCACGACGTTAAAGGCGCCGTATAAATACAAGTTGTTGTAGCGGCTGTAAATAACGGCCCCAGGAACTCTGTGTTCTTATTCTGCTTGTGAAGCAGAGGGAGACTGGTGTATAAAGGGTTCTTTTAGTTTCACACATGTCAGCTTTAAAACTATATCTATATATTATTTCCATTTCTGTCAACTGCCTAGATAAAGCACTGCCATTATGAAAACTAAACATTGCAGTAATAAAGTGACGTGATTTATGTACCATTCTGCTTCGTGAGCACTGTAGTTCATGAGGCAATAATCCCAGAATGTGATAATGAACTAAAAGTACATCACAGCTTTGCAGTTGAAAGTAGAGGCGCAATCTTGGTAATGACAACCGATAATCTGATTTGCCTTCAGTGCCAGGCTTAATTGTACCCATTGGGTAATAAATTCTTCATCAGACGCGAGGAATCTGCACTCAGGTTCCCGTCGTGATATTACTTTCATGTCGCTCGGCAGCGTGATGTATGGGACCGTTGGTTCCTGCTGAGTGGCCTGATTTATTTTTATCGAGATCCAACGCATTCCTCGTCCTGTAATAAGATCAGAAGCACTGCTGCTCCCACTGATTCTCACAAAGCCTAATTTGTGTCCTAAGGAATCTAAGTGTGGTAAGCACTGTTGGGGAGAAGGCTGACTCCACTGCTAGCAAATGCAAAAAGGAATAGGCACAGGTTCATGAGAAACAGAATGTGTCGGCGGAATATGCGGCAGAGTCACAAGGGGGAAAGGACTCTTTCGGCTTGGCCAGTTCCGATGGATACTAGGGGTGATATTGGCCCTCGGAGGCAGCACCCAAATGACCCATAATGAGTCAGCCACTCGCTTTAGACCGCGCTCGTTATACACCGCGCTCGTTATACGCTCTGCCCGTTATATACACCACCCGTTATACACCACCCATTATACACCCCGCCCATTACACAGCCGCCCGTTATATACCCCACCCATAATACACCACCCATTATACACCTGCCCATTATACACCTCGCCCGTGATACACCCCGCTCATTATAGGCCCTGCTCGTTATACACCCCAGCCGGCGTCGGCGGCAGTCGGGAGCAGCGTCGAGGAGGTGCGTGGAGAGGCCTATAAAAGGCACAGCAGGGTGTCCGGGGCCCAGCGTCGGTGGCAGTCAGGAGCAGCGTCAAGGAGGTGCGTGGAGAGGCCTATAAAAGGCGTGACTTGTGCAGCTACAGGGAGAAGGCAAAAAAGAAGTAGAAAGAAATCAAAAGGTGACGTCACAGCCAAGAGGGTAAGTGATTGGCTGGTGATTGGTGAGTAGTTTTTCTTTTTTCTCTTCTATATCAGTCAGTAACTTTTAACATTGTTGTTGCCAATTTAAGTGTATCGAAGGGTTAAGTCATGGCAGGAGAGCTCGGTCGGGTGTTATGCTCCTCCTGTACCATGTGGGAACTCACGGATGACTCCAGTGTCCCTGTCGACTATGTGTGCAGGAAGTTTATCCACCTCCAGCTCCTGATGGTCCGCGTTGCGGAGTTGGAGCTGAGGGTGGATTCACTCTGGAGCATCCACGATGCTGAGAATGACGTGAGTATCACGTGTAGTGAGTTGGTCTTACCGCAGGGAAAGGGTCCACAGCCAGATAGGGAATGGAAGACCAACAGGAAGAGCAGTGCAAGGAAGGTAGTGCAGGAGTCCCCTGTGGTCATCCCCCTGCAAAACAGATACACTGCTTTGGGTGCTGTTGAGGGGGATGACTCATCAGGGGAGGGCAGCAGCAGCCAAGTTCATGGCACTGTGACTGGCTCTGCTGCAAAGGAGGGCAGGAAAAAGAGTGGGAGAGCGGTAGTGATAGGGGATTCAATTGTAAGGGGAATAGATAGGCGTTTCTGCGGCCGCAACCGAGACTCCAGGATGGTATGTTGCCACCCTGGTGCAAGGGTCAAGGATGTCTCGGAGCGGGTGCAGGACATTCTAAAAAGGGAGGGAGATCAGCCAGTTGTCGTGGTGCACATTGGTACCAACGACATAGGTAAAAAAAGGGATGAGGTTCTACGAAACGAATTTAAGGAGCTAGGAGCTAAATTAAAAAGTAGGACCTCAATCTCGGGATTACTACCAGCGCCACGTGATAGTCAGAGTAGGAATCGCAGGAGAGCGCAGATGAATACGTGGCTTGAGCAATGGTGCAGCAGGGAGGGATTCAAATTCCTGGGGCATTGGGACCGGTTCTGGGGGAGGTGGGACCAGTACAAACCGGATGGTCTACACCTGGGCAGGACCGGAACCAATGTCCTAGGGGGAGTGTTTGCTGGTGCTGTTGGGGAGGATTTAAACTAATATGGCAGGGGGATGGGAACCAATGCAGGGAGACAGAGGGAAACAAAAAGGAGGCAAAAGCAAAAGACAGAAAGGAGATGAGGAAAAGTGGAGGGCAGAGAAACCCAAGGCAAAGAACAAAAAGGGCCACTGTACAGCAAAATTCGAAAAGGACAAAGGGTGTTAAAAAAACAAGCCTGAAGGCTTTGTGTCTTAATGCAAGGAGTATCTGCAATAAGGTGGATGAATTAACTGTGCAAATAGATGTTAACAAATATGATGTGATTGGGATTACGGAGACGTGGCTCCAGGATGATCAGGGCTGGGAACTCAACATCCAGGGGTATTCAACATTCAGGAAAGATAGAATAAAAGGAAAAGGAGGTGGGGTAGCATTGCTGGTTAAGGAGGAAATTAAGGCAATAGTTCGGAAGGACATTAGCTTGGACGATGTGGAATCTATATGGGTAGAGCTGCAGAATACCAAAGGGCAAAAAACGTTAGTGGGAGTTGTGTACAGACCTCCAAACAGTAGTAGTGATGTTGGGGAGGGCATCAAACATGAAATTAGGGGTGCGTGCAATAAAGGTGCAGCAGTTATAATGGGTGACTTTAATATGCACATAGATTGGGTTAACCAAACTGGAAGCAATACGGTGGAGGAGGATTTCCTGGAGTGCATAACGGATGGTTTTTTAGACCAATATGTCGAGGAACCAACTAGGGGGGAGGCCATCTTAGACTGGGTGTTGTGTAATGAGAGAGGATTAATTAGCAATCTCGTTGTGCGAGGCCCCTTGGGGAAGAGTGACCATAATATGGTGGAATTCTGCATTAGGATGGAGAATGAAACAGTTAATTCAGAGACCATGGTCCAGAACTTAAAGAAGGGTAACTTTGAAGGTATGAGGCGTGAATTGGCTAGGATAGATTGGCAAATGATACTGAAGGGGTTGACTGTTGATGGGCAATGGCAGACATTTAGAGACCGCATGGATGAACTACAACAATTGTACATTCCTGTCTGGCGTAAAAATAAAAAAGGGAAGATGGTTCAACCGTGGCTATCAAGGGAAATCAGGGATAGTATTAAAGCCAAGGAAGTGGCATACAAATTGGCCAGAAATAGCAGCGAACCCGGGGACTGGGAGAAATTTAGAACTCAGCAGAGGAGGACAAAGGGTTTGATTAGGGCAGGGAAAATGGAGTACGAGAAGAAGCTTGCAGGGAACATTAAGACGGATTGCAAAAGTTTCTATTGATATGTAAAGAGAAAAAGGTTAGTAAAGACAAACGTAGGTCCCCTGCAGTCAGAATCAGAGGAAGTCATAACGGGGAACAAAGAAATGGCGGATCAATTGAACAAGTACTTTGGTTCGGTATTCACTGAGGAAGACACAAACAACCTTCCAGATATAAAAGGGGTCGGAGGGTCTAGTAAGGAGGAGGAACTGAGGAAAATCCTTATTAGTCGGGAAATTGTTTTGGGGAAACTGATGGGATTGAAGGCCGATAAATCCCCAGGGCCTGATGGACTGCATCCCAGAGTACTTAAGGAAGTGGCCTTGGAAATTGTGGATGCAGTGACAGTCATTTTCCAACATTCCATTGACTCTGGATCAGTTCCTATGGAGTGGAGGGTAGCCAATGTAACCCCACTTTTTAAAAAAGGAGGGAGAGAGAAAACAGGAAATTATAGACCGGTCAGCCTGACATCGGTAGTGGGTAAAATGATGGAATCAATTATTAAGGATGTCATAGCAGTGCATTTGGAAAGAGGTGATATGATAGGTCCAAGTCAGCATGGATTTGTGAAAGGGAAATCATGCTTGACAAATCTTCTGGAATTTTTTGAGGTTGTTTCCAGTACAGTGGACAAGGGAGAACCAGTCGATGTGGTATATTTGGACTTTCAGAAGGCTTTCGACAAGGTCCCACACAAGAGATTAATGTGCAAAGTTAAAGCACATGGGATTGGGGGTAGTGTGCTGACATGGATTGAGAACTGGTTGTCAGACAGGAAGCAAAGAGTAGGAGTAAATGGGGACTTTTCAGAATGGCAGGCAGTGACTAGTGGGGTACCGCAAGGTTCTATGCTGGGGCCCCAGCTGTTCACACTGTACATTAATGATTTAGACGAGGGGATTAAATGTAGTATCTCCAAATTTGCGGATGACACTAAGTTGGGTGGCAGTGTGAGCTGCGAGGAGGATGCTATGAGGCTGCAGAGCGACTTGGATAGGTTAGGTGAGTGGGCAAATGCATGGCAGATGAAATATAATGTGGATAAATGTGAGGTTATCCACTTTGATGGTAAAAACAGAGAAACAGACTATTATCTGAATGGTGACAGATTAGGAAAAGGGGAGGTGCAACGAGACCTGGGTGTCATGGTACATCAGTCATTGAAGGTTGGCATGCAGGTACAGCAGGCGGTTAAGAAATCAAATGGCATGTTGGCCTTCATAGCGAGGGGATTTGAGTACAGGGGCAGGGAGGTGTTGCTACAGTTGTACAGGGCCTTGGTGAGGCCACACCTGGAGTATTGTGTACAGTTTTGGTCTCCTAACCTGAGGAAGGACATTCTTGCTATTGAGGGAGTGCAGCGAAGGTTCACCAGACTGATTCCCGGGATGGCGGGACTGACCTATCAAGAAAGACTGAATCAACTGGGCTTGTATTCACTGGAGTTCAGAAGAGTGAGAGGGGACCTCATAGAAACGTTTAAAATTCTGATGGGTTTAGACAGTTAGATGCAGGAAGAATGTTCCCAATGTTGGGGAAGTCCAGAACCAGGGGACACAGTCTAAGGATAAGGAGTAAGCCATTTAGGACCGAGATGAGGAGGAATTTCTTCACCCAGAGAGTGGTGAACCCGTGGAATTCTCTACCACAGAAAGTTATTGAGGCCAGTTCACTGAATATATTCAAAAAGGAGTTCGATGAAGTCCTTACTACGAGGGGAATCAAAGGGTATGGTGAGAAAGCAGGAATGGGGTACTGAAGTTGCATGTTCAGCCATGAACTCATTGAATGGCGGTGCAGGCTAGAAGGGCCGAATGGCCTACTTCTGCACCTATTTTCTATGTTTCTATGTTTCTATGTTATACACCCCGCCCGTTATACACCCCGCCAGTTATATGCCCCGCCCGTTATATTCCCCGCCCGTTATACAACCCGCCCGTTATACATCCCCCGTTATACATCCCGCCCATTATACACCCCGCCCATTATACACCCCGCCCGTTATACACCCCGCCCATTATACACCCCGCCAGTTATATGCCCCGCCCGTTATATTCCCCGCCCGTTATACAACCCGCCCGTTATACACCTGCTCATTATACACCTGCCCGTTATAAACCCGCCCGTTACACAGCGGCCTGTTACACACCCGCCCGTTATACCCCCCACCCATTACATACCCCGCCCGTTATACAACCCACCCGTTTTACACCCCGCCCGTTTTACAACCCGCCCGTTATACACCCCACCCGTTATACACCCCGCCCGTTATACATCCCCCGTTATACATCCCCCGTTATACACCCGCCCATTATACACCCCGCCTATTATAAACCTTGCCCATTATGCATCCCGCCCGTTATATACCCCACCCGTTATACACCCCTCCCGTTATACATCCCACGTTATACACCCGCCCATTATACACACCGCCCACTATACACCCCACCCATTATACACCCCACCCATTCTACACCCCGCCCGTTATACACCCTGCCCATCATACACCCCGCCCGTTATACATCCCCCATTATACACCCTGCCCATTATACATCCCCCATTATACACCCACCCATTATACATCCCACCCGTTATACACTCCACCCGTTATACACCCCGGCTTTATACACCGTGGCCGTTATACACCCCGCCCATTATACACCACGCCCATTATACCTCCCCCTTTATACACCCGCCCATTATACACCTCGCCCGTTATACATCCCCCGTTATACACCCCGCCCGTTATACACCTCGCCGTTATACATCCCCCGTTATACACCCCGCCCATTATACACCCCGCCCATTATACACCCCACCAGTTATACACCCCGCCCGTTATACACCCGCCCGTTATACACCTCGCCCGTTATACATCCCCCTTTATACACCCGCCCATTATACATCTCGCCCGTTATACATCCCCCGTTATACACCCCGCCCGTTATACACCTCGCCGTTATACATCCCCCGTTATACACCCCGCCCGTTATACACCCGCCCGTTATACACCTCGCCCGTTATACATCCCCTTTTATACACCCGCCCATTATACCCACCACCATTATACACCCCTGCCCATTATACACCCCACCCGTTATACACCCCACTCGTTATACATCCGCCCGTTATACACCCGCCCATTATACACCCGCCCGTTACACAACCCCCGTTATATACTCCCCCCGTTATACAACGCCCTCTTATACACCCCGTCCATTATACACCCCCCCGTTATACAATGCCCCGTTATACACACCCCCGTTATACACCCTGCCCATTATACACACCGCCCATTATACACCCTGCCGTTATACACCCCCCTGTTATACACCCCCCCGTTATATACCCGCCCATTATACACCACACCCGTCATACACCCGCCCGTTATACACCTCGCCCATTATACCCCCCACCCATTATACACCTGCCCATTATACACCCCACGCGTTATACACCCCACCCGTTATACACCCGCCCATTATACACCCGCCCGTTACACAACCCCCGTTATATACTCCCCCGTTATACAACGCCCTCTTATACACCCCGTCCATTATACACCCCCCCGTTATACAATGCCCCATTATACACACCCCCATTATACACCCTGCCCGTTATACACCCCCCTGTTATACACCCCCCTGTTATACACCCCCCCGTTATACACCCGCCCGTTATACGCCACGCCCGTCATACACCCAGCCCGTTATACACCCCACCCATCATACGCCACGCCCGGAAACTGATGAGCATTTTTAGGAAACTTATCGGCGAGCGTTACTTTTCCCACGTGCTTAACGCCAGGAACAAATATTACCGCCCAGAAAAAGTGGAACTAACCGGAACGAATCACAGCGTTGTGGACACCATGTTGTAGATCACATGTCGCGTCCTTTAAAAGGCTGCTGTGCTTCAACCTCGGCGGAGTTGGGATGTACTCTGCAGGTCGTTGGCGTTGATGTGAACATCTCTACAAACATCTTGACCATACTGTGACCGATTGGAATCGAATAGGTGTCTTCGTCGGGACATTCCTTGTTTGTGACCAATCGGTGGAAAACAGAGAGCTACTGCAATGGGACCTGTCCTTTCTCACCCTCTCTTGGTGACCAATTACATGCAGCAGACTCGAGATCGCCGAAGGTACGCTCCACTGCATTATGTTCCCAACGTAAGACGTGACAGACTGATGAGGAGGACCAGTCGTTATACCCCCGCAAGTACAGGGAGAAGCATACTTACCTCGACTTGCCCGACACCACCTGCCTTCGGAGACTGCGCTTCCAAAAGAGGTATGCCAGCTGATAAGGTCAGATCTGCAGCCTGCCAGCACCATCAGTACTGCACTGTCCGTCGAGGTCAAAGTCACTGCGGCACTGTTGTTCTATGACTTGGGTTCTTTTCAGGCCACAACTGGAGACATTTGCGGACTTTCTAAGCATGCCACACATCACAGCATTAGGCAGGTCACTGAAGCCCTGTACGCACACAGGAGGGACTTGATCAGCTTCCCTATGACCAGGGAGGCACAGATTGAGAGGGCTCTAAGGGCTAGAACCTCCACTTTTTTCCTTATTGCCCAAAAATGGATGTTATTTCCGGCGTGGGCGGTAAAAAAGGGTTTTCAGATCGCTGGCTTCTTGCCCATTCTCAAAACACCTAGTTTACATTTTTGAAAATGGGCGTTACAGCGAGCGATATCAAATGGGTGGTAGCGTTAAATCTTTTTGACCTTCTGCTGTAAAGTGTGGCCGTCCTTAGCAATGGCATGGCAACCCTAGATTGCCATGATTCTGGAGGTCAAGGGTCACCATGACATGCGCAGAAGAGACAGAGAGAGATGGAGCTCAGAGGGACTGAAAGTGTGGCTGGGTGTGGAGTGGCCGCTTTGGGAGGAAGGAGGGAGACTTTAGAGCTTCACAGCAATTAGGCAAACAAAAATTAGCTGTTACCAGCCACATATTTGCCCAAATTTGGCCTATAATGGAGGGAGAGGAGGAGGCATCACAGCACGCTGTGGAGACTGACGCTGGAGAGAGCAGTGAGCTGGGAGAGGAGCACATTGGAGGCCGCAACAGAGACAGGAGGTTCTCGGACAAGGCAAATGCCTCCCTCCTGCAGGAGGTCGAGTCACGCTGGCGTGATTTGACACAGGGAGGCCGTGGGAAGCCCACCCCAAAGGCTGACCAGAGGATATGGACCGAGATCGCAGAGGTGGTCTCGTCGGCAACCAACGAGGTGCGTGAGGGCAACCAATGCCGCAAACGATGGAACAATCTTGTGGGATCCGCAAGAATAAGTATTACATTGATTTACTTGTACTTATGCATTTATATCATTTGATTTTTAACGGTCATGAGTGACTATCAGCAGATGTGAGGTCTTGCACTTTTACCGGGAATGTTTTACACAGAGCCTGTGGCCACGGTAAAGAATGATAATTATCATAATAATCATGATTACATCTGTCGGTTATGTGTTGTTTCAGTCTCTGTGACAGGACCTAGCAATGATATCATGCAATGATCTCATGCCATGTCGTCCTGTCTCCTTTTACAGAAGAAGCTATCGACGATGAGGTGCGTGGAGGGCCACCAGTTCCCAGCAACATCACAGAGATGGAGGAGCGAGTGCTCGCACTCGTGGGGAGCACCCCCGGACAGCCACGGATGCATCTTCAGACCGTGAAGTGATGCCACGTGAGTAAAGCTTACACCGTTGCATGATATAACATCAATAGATGCCACACCCACTCATTTCCGAACATTGATATATGATAGCTGATTTCTAAAAGTGTCATAGAAATAATGCTGGCCCAATGGAAACATAGAAAATAGGTGCAGGAGTAGGCCATTCGGCACTGCGAGCCTGCACCGCCATTCAACAAGATCATGGCTGATCACCCACCCCAGCACCTCCCCCCGCCCCAAGTCCCCTCCACACCCCACCGACCCGCCCCAGCCGCAAGGACCACATCCAACTCCCTCCCGAACACACCCAATGAACTGGCATCAACAACTCTCCGCGGCAGGGAACCCCACAGGCCAACAACTCCCCGAGTGAAGAAGTCTCTCCCCACCCCAAGCCAAAGAGCCCACCCCCCCATCCCAAGAGCATGCCCCCCCCCCCCCCGCCCCGTCTCCGGACCCACCCAACACCGGGAACACTCCCCCCACACCCAACCCGCCCCATCCCGTCAGAATCCTTCCCAAATGCCGATTATGAAAATCATTGCAATGCACAATGTATTGACGGTCATGAAATGTGATGTCTGTGATGATTTTGAGAGCGGTGGTGCTTTTGTCGTGCATATGCTGTGTGTAGCGCTGGACTCACCTTGTCACCCTAGCACCCCCTTCTCCTCTAATAACCTCATTTGTGTTTTGCAGCTCAGCCAGCAGTGCAGCCCCATGCAAGCCCACAGAGGCCAGAAGGTGGGGGTGTGGGGCAGGAGTCGGCAGACGATCCAACATCTGGTGCTGAAGAGCTCTGATTGTCGCCTGTCAATCCGCTGGGTCTGTTCTCGACGGATGAGAACCGACTTCAAAGAACCTGCATCGCCACGCCCCAGAACCCATTCCACCCCAAGGCATTCAAGTGGTCCTCCAGTCATTTCCACCTCCACTCTGGAGGTACCAGCCCCTAGCAGGGGGCCCCATTTGTCCCCAGGATGGTGCCGACCCGACGGAGGCCTCGTGGACGCGGCAGGTCTGTTCCACGAGCGCGACATGACAGCGGAGAGATGGTACAGTTACTATAGACATTGGTGACCAGCTCGTCGAAGCATTGGGGAGCATATCCCGACACCTGGCCATCATGACCGAGTACATTCCGCGCATGGCGGAGTCCCTGGATGCGATAGCCAGGAACACTGCTGCCACAGGCCTCTCAGTGGTCCCCGAGCGTGGCACTCCACCCCTAGGTTCCGCACCACCACTACGAACGACAGATGAGAGCAAGGACCAAGATCCTGCTTCTGTATCAGAGAATGTTGCCCCCTCGGCACCCCCCACTCCCGTACCCGTCCAACCAACGCATCTGCCTTCATCCCCCCCAATGTGGCACCGCCTGAGGAGCTCCCCGGCCAAGTGCCATGGAGCAAGGAGGGGAAGGGGTAGAGGTGGGGAGAAGAAGGAGAGGGGGGAAGGCAAGTGAGGTGCACGTCCACAGGAGATGGCTGTGTTATATCTCCTTCTGGGTGTATGCAATTTGTTGCAATGTATGGGGGCTGGGGACCATGCTCCTGCTTTGCCTTTGTATTCTGTGTTGGTAGACATGTTGACCATTTGATTTATGTCAATGGTGGAAAAAGTGGGGTGTGGGCAGGTGTTGGGTGTTATTGTCTGTGATACTTATGATTTCAGACCAATGTTGGTATTAAACTTTTGTTATTGAACATAACCTTGTTGCACATTGTCTCAGATAGCTGGGCCGTTAACACACTGGTGATTCCTTACCATGAAAGAGTTAACTACAACTTAACATCAATCAACGTAAACTTTAACTGCCACCAAGGTGATGGGCACCATGGATGTCTGAGCTGCACACACACAGCAGTGTGTCAGCGTTGTCACTCACATCAGCGCTCTTTCAGGCAACTCTTTCCGATATCAGCTCCTCACATAAGAGTGGGATTTAACAAATGCCAGCCACACCGCTGTTGTTCGTTCTGATTAGCTCCACTTTTTGTGGGCGGTTTTTTGAGCGAGCGATATTGTGGGCGATATGTGTGCGAGGTGGTGAAATTGAAGATGGGCGATGTCCATGGCCGCTGCTTTGGGTAAATATGCTCTTTACGACAAAAAACAGTGGGCGGGGGTTAATATTGAATCTCGGCGTTAATTCTGTGCAGAAAATAACGCTGGGCAATATTATGGGGGCTGAATTCGCCCATTCTGCTGATACCGCCCCAAAAAAGTGGGCAGGCGGTGATATTTTTTCTCGGCGATAAGTCTCCTAAAAAAGCCTGTCAGCTTCCATTTTGTGCCAGAATGGGCGATATATGGATGTTCTACGTCATTTCAGCAGTAAAATGGGCAATAAGTGGGCATTAAGCATGCAAAAAAAGTGAAGGTTCTTGTTGTGTATCTGCAAAGCATGCACTCCCATGTTCCGCCACCAGGGAGCGCAACCGCTGAAGTCCCAAGGGATCCCAGCATCCCTTCGGAGCACTGTATATAAGCCGGCCCCTAAGGCCTGTTCCTCACTCTGAAGTATCTTAAAAAAGACTGAGGTCACTGTTACTTTAAGCTCCTTGTGTGCAGTCTCATCTGTGTTTGGAACAAAACAACTGGCGACGAGTACACAAATCCAATGCAAAGATGCAGCAAACTGTGGGCATCCTGGAGAAGTTCTCGGAGGGTGAGGACTGGGAAGGCAATGTTGAACAGCGAGACCAGTACTTCGTAGCCAACGAGCTGGACGGAGAAGGAAGCGCTGCAAAAAGGAGAGCGGTTCTCCTCACGGTCTGCGGGTCACCGACCTAAGCCTCATGAAGAATCTTCTGGCTCCGGTGAAACCCACAGATAAGTCATATGAGGAGTTGTGTACACTGGTTCGGGAGCACCATAACCCGAGGGAGAGCGTGCTGATGGCGAGGTATCGGTTCTACATGTGCCAGCGATCAGAAGGCCAGAAGGTGGCGAGCTACGTCGCCGAGCTAAGGCGACTTGCAGCACAATGTGATTTTGGTGGCAACCTGGAGCAGATGCTCAGAGACATTTTTGTACTGCGCATTGGCCATGAGACCATCTTACGAAAAATGTTGATTGGACCGACATCGACTCTCAGTAAGGCCATTGCGATAGCACAGGTATTTTTTGTCCACCAGTGATAACACCAAACAAATCTCTCAGCACACAAGTGTTAGCAATGTTCATAAATTAACTGGAACTGTGATTGTGAGCAGAAATGTACAGGGCAGAAACCACGAGTCTGCAACTCCCAGCAGGCCTCAGGTGACCCAGATGACTCAGAGTCTGCAAGAAAGGATGAATGCAAGGCAATTCACACCTACTTGGCATTGTGGAAGCTTCTATTCAGCCTATTCATGCCGCTTCAAAGGATATGTTTGCAAGAGCTGTGGAACAATGGGGCACCTCCAATGATCTTGCAGACGAGCTGCAAGCTCTAAAAAAAACTTCTAACCACCACGTGGCAGAGGTGGATCAAAGCAATTTCGAGCCTCAGAGAGAGGAGGCAGATGCTGAAGTACACAGGGTGCACACATTTTCGACGAACTGTCCACCTACAATGCTAAATGTAAAATTGAATGGCTTACCCGTAG
Source organism: Pristiophorus japonicus (assembly GCF_044704955.1). Taxonomy (NCBI): domain Eukaryota; kingdom Metazoa; phylum Chordata; class Chondrichthyes; family Pristiophoridae; genus Pristiophorus; species Pristiophorus japonicus. The sequence continues at coordinate 14,792,605 of NC_091980.1, read as the reverse complement.
CCATGGAACTGGACACTGGCGCTAGCCAATCACTCATGAGTAAAAAGATGTTTGAGAGACTGTGGTGCAACAAGGCACTCAGACCAGCCCTGAGCCGCATCCACACGAAACTGAGAACGTACACCAAAGAGCTCATCACTGTCCTGGGCAGCGCCATGGTCAAGGTCACCTATGAGGGCACGGTGCATGAACTGCCATCTGGATTGTCCCAGGCGATGGCTCCACACTGCTTAGAAGGAGCTGGCTGGCCAAAATCCGCTGGAACTGGGATGACATCCGAGCGCTATCACATGTCAATGAGGCTCATGTACCCAGGTTCTTAACAAATTTCCTTCCCTTTTTGAGCCAGGCATTGGGAACTTTTCCAGGGCGAAGGTGTGGATCCAATTGGTCGCAGAGGCATGACCCATTCACTACAAGGCATGAGCGGTACCTCGCAAGATGAGGGAGAGAGTGGAAATTGAGCTGGACAGGCTGCAACGCGAGGGCATCATCTCCCCAGTGGAATTCAGCGAGTGGGCCAGCCCGATTGTTCCAGTACTCAAAAGTGATGGCACGGTCAGGATTTGCGGCGATTATAAAGTAACTATTAATCATTTCTCGCTACAGGACCAATACCTGCTACCTAAGGCAGATGACCTATTTGCGACGCTGGCATGAGGAAAGACGTTTACCAAGCTCGACCTGACTTTGGCCTACATGACACAGGAGCTGGAGGAGTCTTCAAAGGGCCTCACCTGCATCAACACGCACATCGGACTGTTCATCTACAACAGATGTCCGTTTGGAATTCGGTCGGCTGCAGTGATCTTCCAGAAAAACATGGAGAGCCTACTCAAGTCGGTACCATGCACAATGGTTTTTCAGAACGACATATTGGTCACGGGTTCGGACACCGGCGAGCACCTACAAAACCTGGAGGAGGTCCTCCAGCGACTGGATCGTGTAGGGCTGAGGCTGAAGAGGTCGAAATGCATCTTCATGGCAACAGAAGTGGAGTTTTTGGGGAGAAAGATCGCGGCGGACGGCATTCGGCCCACAGACGCCAAGACAGGGGCTATCAGGAACACACCCAGGCCACAGAATGTCACGGAGCTGCAGTCGTTCCTGGGACTCCTCAACTATTTTGGTAACTTCCTACCGGGGTTAAGCACCCTCTTAGAGACCCTACATGTGTTATTGCGTAAAGGTGAGAACTGCGTATGGGGAAAAAACCAAGTAATTGCTTTTGAGAAAGCCAGAAACATTTTATGCTCCAACAAGCTGCTTGTATTGTATAACCCGTGTAAAAGACTTGTGCTAGCATGTGATGCGTCATCGTATGGAGTCGGGTGTGTATTACAACAAGCTAACATTGAGGGGAAGTTGCAACCTGTCGCCTATGCTTCCAGGTGCTTGTTTAAGGCCGAGAGGGCCAACTGCATGATTGAGGAAGAGGCATTAGCGTGTGTGTTCGGGGTAAAGAAAATACATCAGTACCTGCTTGGCCTCAAATTTGAGCTGAAAACTGATCACAAACACCTCATATCCCTGTTCACTGAAAACAAGGGGATAAATACTAATGCCTCAGCCTGCATACAAAGGTGGGCACTCACGCTATCAGCGTATAACTTTACCATCCGCCACAGGCCAGGCGCCGAGAACTGTGCAGATGCTCTCAGTCGGCTACCATTGCCCACCATGGGGGTGGAAATGGCGCAGCCTGCAAACTTGTTGATGGTGGTGCAGCCCGCAGACTTGCTGATGGTCATGGAAGCATTTGAAAATGATAAATCACCTGTCACGGCCCGCCAGATTATGACTTGGACCAGCCAAGATCCTCTGCTGTCCCGAGTAAAAAGCTGTGTACTGCATGGGAACTGGGCCAGCATCCCCATTGAAATGCAAGAGCTAATCAAGTCGTTCCAGCGGCGAAAGGACGAGCTGTTCATTCAGGCAGACTGCCTGTTGTGGGGTAACCGCGTAGTGCTACCCAAAAAAGGGCAGGGAGACATTCATCTCGGATCTCCACAACACACACCCAGGTATAGTAATGATGAAAGCAATAGCCAGATCCCTTATGTGGTGGCCCGGTATCGACTCTGACTTAGAGTCCTGTGTACAGCAATGCAGCGTATATGCTCAGTTGAGCAACGCGTCCAGAGAGGCACCACTAAGTTTGTGGTCTTGGCCCTCCAGACCATGGTCAAGGATCCATGTCGACTATGCGGGTCCGTTTCTCGGTAAAATGTTCCTGGTGGTGGTGGATGCTTTTTCAAAATGGATTGAATGTGAAATAATGTCGGGAAGCACTGCCACCGCCACCATTGAAAGCCTGAGGAACATGTTTGCCACCCACGGCCTGACTGACATACTGGTCAGTGACAATGGGCCATGTTTCACCAGTGCCGAATTTAAAGAATTCATGGCCCGCAATGGGATCAAACATGTCACCTCGGCCCCGTTTAAACCAGCCTCCAATGGGCAGGCAGAGCGGGCAGTACAAACAATCAAACAGAGCCTTAAACGAGTCACAGAAGGCTCACTCCAAACCCGCCTGTCCCGAGTACTGCTCAGCTACCGCACGAGACCCCAATCACTCACAGGGGTGCCCCCGGCTGAGCATCTCATGAAAGGACACTTCAAACCAGACTCTCGCTGGTTCACCCCAACCTGCATGATCAGGTAGAGAGCAGGCGGCACCAACAAAATGTAAACGATGGTCGCGCCACTGTATCACGGGAAATTGATCTGAATGACCCTGTTTATGTGCTAAACTATGGACATGGTTCCAAGTGGATCGCGGGCACGGCGATAGCTAAAGAAGGGAGCAGGGTGTTTGTAGTCAAACTAGACAATGGACAAATTTGCAGAAAGCACCTGGACCAAACGAGGCTGCGGTTCACAGACTGCCCTGAACAACCCACAGCAGACACCACTTTTTTCGAGCCCACAACACACACCCAAAGGATCAACGACACCACATCGGTCCAGGAAATCGAACCCATCACTCCCAACAGCCCAGCAAGTCCAGGCTCACCTAGCAGCCCTGTAGGGCCAACAACACGCCAGCCCAGCGAGGGCACAGCCAACATACCAGAACAGACATTTGTACCGAGGCGGTCCACCAGGGAAAGAAAGGCTCCCGACCGCCTCACCTTGTAAATAGTTTTCACTTTGACTTTGCGGGGGAGTGATGTTGTGTATCTGTAAAGCATGCACTCCCATGTTCCGCCACCAGGGAGCGCATCCCCTGAAGTCCCAAGTGATCCCAGCATCCCTAGGGAGCACTGTATATAAGCCGGCCCCTAAGACCTGTTCCTCACTCTGGAGTGTCTTAATAAAGACTGAGGTCACTGTTACTTTAACCTCCCTGTGTGCAGTCTCATCTGTGTTAGGAACACAATAGTTCTAGCCCTCGGATTCTCCAGAATTGCAAACTTCCCCAAGGTGCAGGGAGCAATAGACTGTATGCACATCGCGATGCGAGCATCTTTTTGGGATGTAAAGGTTTTCAGGAACCGCAAGGGATTCCACTCCCTGAATGTCTAACTGGTTGTCAACCACCAAAAAATTATATTGGCAGTGAATGTTCAATTTCCAGGCAGCATCCATGATGCTCACATCCTGTGTGAGAGCACTGTATCTGACTTGTTCATCAATCAGCCACAAGATCAATGCTGGATGCTTGGTGACAAAGGATATGGCTTCACCACCTGGCTGATGTATTTGTATTAGGCAGTCCCTCGTATCCAGGATGACTTGCTTCTTCACCAAAAAGGGATGAGTTCACAGGTGTTTCAATGAGGAACCTGACAATCACTGTCCCGAACTACATACTAAAGGGTGGAAGATTCCTCTGCATGGATTCTTTTAACATGAGGTGGCCGTTGCACACCAGCCACTACATGGGCTTGACAGAGCTAGGTCTTGGTCCAATGGCAAGGGTTGACCAAGATGACTGGAGACCAAGCTCTGCTGCACGGATCGAGTGCACATGCATGCTCCTACTATCCATAGATCGCAGTGTGGGCTGGCCCTTGCTGCCACTCGGCCCTCACCTCTTCTGGGCCCTGAACCCTCGCCTCTCCTGGGCCCCGATCACAATGCTCCTGGGTCTCGATCTCTCACTGCTCCTCTGCCCTGATCAAAAATGGAGCTGGCTGATGACCCCCCCCCTGCGTGACACCCACACCTTTGCTGAGCAGAGATACAATGAGAGCCACAGAGCAACTCGCAATA